>NW_028279705.1:0-45221 GCF_059751315.1 Micrasema longulum
TTACATCTGGCATTGTGTAAATAAGTTGCCTATACTAATCTTCAATGAGGAAATAAAAGGAAAAAGTGTCTTAAGATTTAAAAAAACATACTTTATGGCGGATGGGAGATTATTCTATATCCAAGCCACGTGAACTGTATTATAAGCGACATGCAGCCAACTGTTGATATTTTTTGTTTTGTCCCACATTTTTTCTTAAATGAGTTTTTTGCGCATTTAGTTATTTTTACGCAGTTCTTATATGGAGAAATCACCTGGCATCCTTTCACACTTTAGCAAAATTCAGTATTGTAATAATGTTATCCTCTCTTCACTACTATAAAGAATACATTTTTCTGATAAAAATAGCGCAACAAACTAATTTTTCGAAAAATGTGGGTTGGCCTCTTCACCACCCGCAATGACGATTTACAAACAATGTTTTGTTTTTAATTTAGATGATGAAATGGCTATAGAGCCATGATATATGTAGATCATGAGCCGGAGTGGAGTAAAGAAATAATAAAATATACATTTTTCTAGTTGGCGTACGACTACAAGTTTGACATTGAAGATGACGCTCACAAGATATCCTGTATGTGCGGTGCTCCCAACTGCCGCAAGTGGATGAACTAATCTCTCAACCCGTGAAAGTAACGCTTCGGTGATACCAAACCATACTTCGTGAAACAGGCGATTGAATTCGTTCCATCTAGTCACTGAACTAGGTTTCTATAGATATGTAAATAACTTTATTTAATTATTTAATACATTCCCTTCAGATTATAGTCGCAAAAGGGAAAATGAGAATTTGAAAATTGCATTTATTTGTTTAGAAACGTCGGATGTAAGTTGTAAAAAAGATAGAGGATGGAATTGATGGCTACGCGTAGTGTAAGATAAAGTTTGTATAATAGGCGATGTATTCTGTACCCGTGATATGTAGAAAATGAATGACAATAGAGGCATTATGTAATGGAGGGAGTTTAGCGGTGTATATAGCGTATTTATATAACCTTGTGCAAAGTAAAGTACGTTCTGTGATTGGCGAGTGTATCCCGCTGCCAGTTAGTGGTGTAATAATATTGTAGGCTAGTAAACGTAGAGGTAGAGGGTTGGTGTGCAGCTGTATGACTAAATAACCTGCCTTGAAGAAACAGCCTTTTGTGCGGTCTGCCATTAATCTAATTTTAGCGTATAAACCAAATGTTAGGCTTGTGCAATACTCTTGTTATATTATTACGTATCAATTATTTATACATCCGTGGTAAACGTATGTTTCTTCACTGTTGGGGATCCCTATTACTAATTGACTGATGAACCTTCTAATAATTATATTTCTGTCCTGTAGATATTGACAATGAACTTGTATAAATTTTTATGTTATCTTTTGAGGAATTTGAATTTCAGAGAATTACGTTTAGTTTAGAGAGTATATATATTTTTAATTAGAAATATACCAACATCAGTGTCATGTAGTTATAGCTTTCCAATCAATTGACTAAATTTATTATTTATATTGTATTATGTATTCATAGTTTTGACTATGTTTTATTTTTCAAATATATTATGTATGTAAATTTGCATTATAGATTTAGGTATAAATATATTATTGTTATTACGTTTTCCTTTCACAATGCATTATATTATTATAGTAATTTCATCATGGACTTTGCACATTTCCCACCTGTATTTTTAAATAATGTTGAGAATTTTATGACAATCGTAGTTTTTATATACACTTACAAAATTTTTACCATTTGTGATCAGGTTTATATTTCCTTATTTAAAATCCATTTATGATCAAAATATTTTTTTTATTATATAGAAATGAATAAATATTGTTTAAACAAATTTTTCTTTTTATTCTATTTTATTTTAAATAAATTAAAAAATTGTTTCCAGTTTACTCCCGGTTTCATTTAGTCTAGGACACCTAACTTTGGTGTTTTCTGGACTAGAATTAACGATGTTACAGAACCCTTACATTCACAGTGTATTTTCATAATCCTTATGAATTTCATCCTAGGGAAATTGATGCAATCTGACAGAAAAATATTAATAAATTTAAAATCCATCTTCCAGATACCTCTGAGTATCACTAGGGGTGCAATTCTGAACGCTTCCGCAGGGGTAGAGAACGCTATGCTAGTGTGTAATTAATACATATATTACACTGTAGCAAAGCGTTCTCTACCACTGTAAGTTCAGAATACCAGCTCCAATCTACATAAATTATATGTAAAAACCTTTTTTTGAGGCTTAAATATTACTAGAGATGAAAGGAATATCCGGTATCTGGCCAAACCACTATACGTTTCATCACTAAATTTTACCCCCGAAAATGTAGACACTGTTAGGGTTCAATAAATATATATTTGAATGTATTATATAACCCCCAATATTAAAGAATTTGTTACACAAAAAAAAGCCCACTCATTTTAAAAAGTTGGAAACGAACCTTTTATGATCCACCCTTTTAAAATTTTAAGAAATATCACTCTCCACATTTAGTGATTCAAGACATGAAGGTTTAACATGTTGCTTTTTTAAAGCAGTTTACTATTGGCATACAAGGTACTTGCAAATTGTAATCTGTCCGCATGCAATCCCGTCTAATCTAGCTCTGTCAATTTTCATATTGATAAAGGAAAAAGTTACTAAGTGACATGTAGCAACTTTACAGAAGAGCCAATTAAAACTTTTTTTTTTTAGTAAAAAATCTCCTGATTTTAAATTTTTATTTCAATAGGGTCTTCTCACATTTTTTTAATTATATTTATTTTTAAATGAGCAAAAAATTACGATGGTTAAGGTAATGATATTTTTCTTGTGTGACATCAGATAAATTTTCTACAAATGTTTAAAATACGCATAATTTTAATTACCTGAAAATGAGGTGTTATGCACCCCATGAGACAAACGGCATTTATAACATTTTGCCACCAAATGCGACGTTTATTGAAGCGCAGTCAGCAGCAAAACACTTGATGTCAAAATGACATGATACAAACTACAAGCCGTTTTGTATGTGCTCATTTTTAAACCAGAGAATTATAAATGAAAACTTGTTTAAAAAAAGCATCAGCTCTAAATACATATTATATTCAACAATGTTTGATTATGTCCAAATGCTTGCAGACTGGCTGGCCCTAGGGAGTTGTTCATATTAAAATTTATTTCAACAGAGGGAAAACATTTTTGAGAAGGGATATGGAAGTCTAGGCATTTACAGGGCTTATGATGAATTACTACCTGGTAAAAGAAGAAGTATAAAAAATTGGAAAATTGTTTTCAGGCGTTGCCAAGTAGGTGATTTGGTTCAGCCGGATGAATCTCACCCGCGTGATAAAGGTTTCAGCTCTTTTACTTCACAAAAGTCAACAGATGGAAGAGTTGAGGAAATGTGGATGTTCAAACATGGGCAGAATGGTAAATGTTACAGTGTGTAAAGTGGCCACTTAAACCAGCCAATGTCAGGTCATAAGCCCTGTAAATGCCTTGACTTCCATATTTCCTCTCAAAAATGTTTTCCCTCTCTGTTGAAATAAATTTACATATTATATTGTTCATATTATTTCTGACTTGTGAAAATACCCCATTATGAAGGAATCACATCAAAATAGTAATTATATACGAGATATTTTTATTAATTTAAAAAAAAAAACTTTTATTGACTCTCTGTAAAGTTGCTACATATTGCTTGGTAACTTTTTTCCTTTCCAGCATTAATATTTAATTCATCACTGGCAACATATTTGAAGGTTGTTACGCTGTGTCAAAACCACTTGGGTAATCGGGTTGTGGTCCGGGAGTCCGAGACACTGGCCACAGGACCACAACCCGATTACCCAAGGTTCGAATCCTACTCTACCCCAACATGATTCCCATTTTCTAATAGTGAGTATAATTATATAATTTATAACTCGTTGAAAATGGCCCTTATAATTAAATATTTGGGTACATCATAACAACGCAAATATTTATTTTAAAAATAAAAACTTCTTGGACAGCACTGTAGCATCCATTATCTAGGCTGATGTTACATGTATATGCGCAATGTTTGTATCTTACAATTTTACTAATATTTTCACTGTACCACAGGTAGCACTTATAGTATTATCTTTGGATTTTCAAGTGGTGTCATACTATCTATGGTGGTCAGTTTTCAGCCATTTTTAATCATTTGAGTAGCACAAATATTCAATGCTATCGTCTTGGTACCTAGCATTTTAGAGGCATTACAAAAATCTTATTTTGTAGATGGTGCATATGATATTCAAATAAGGTTGCGTGATAAAAAAAAAGTAAAAAGAGCAATGAGCGGACTCCCGGGTAGATTAGCGGGAAGACCCAGGCTGAGATGGGAGGATGAAGTAAAGAAGTACGCAGCGCAGTTTCTCCAGGTGGCAAATTGGAAGATGGCGGCTGAGGACAGACATAGTTGGAGGCGAAAGTTGCAGGAGGCTAAAGCTCGATATGGGCTGTAGTGTCATCAGAGAGAGCGAGAGAGATATAAAAAAAAGTAAAGTTTAGGTTTCAGTTTATATTTCCTGTATTACAATAAAATAACGGCTTGACAGGTGTGAGGCGAAATATAAAATAGAGTAGTAGTGCAGGCGGTTACAGCCTGCGTCCACGTCGTCCTCCCTTCCTGCGAGTGGTATCGGATGGGATGGGGGTGACATCCTCGATGCGGCCAATCTTAATGGATGAGCGAGCCAAGGCCCGAAGGGCTGACTGGGCCCCGGGTCCGGGGGTCTTGGTCTTGTTGCCTCCCGTGGCACGGAGCTTGATGTGCAGAGCTGTGATACCCAGAAGCTTACACTTTTCAGCGACATCCTATAAATTTAATTCTTATAAGACTTCTAGAAACAATATTGTTGAACTATTTTTAATAGCATTATACAAAAATTTTCAAGAGAGCATTTTTAAGTAAAATACTAAAATATTTAATACACTGTTCACTTAAAATACATCCGCACAAATAATAATTATTGATAAAATATTATAAACACACTTGTAAAACTTCTGCAGTGTAAATAGTACATTAGCGGACATAAATCAAAAACAGTTTTTTTTCTAATGTGACTTATAATAGTTTCGCATCCAGCCAACGATATTTATCAGAATATGTAAGAATATTGTCTAATATGATATTAATGATTTAACAAAGAAAAAAATAGCAGTTTTTTAAACTCCTGTTAAATTAACAAACATTTTATATGAATATAGCCACTTCACTAACCCATCCATAAAGGCGCATTACTATATTCAGTTTATTATTGTAAATATCCCAACTCAGACCCAATATTAAAGAATGTGATTTACTTATACCAAAACATATTTGGGGCTATATATGGAGATTATTTATAACGCTGTGGACAAGTCTAACATCAATTATTTTAGGAAACAAAATCAACAAGTAACATTAAATTTTTAAATTTCAAATACTAAAATCGTGAAAAAACATTCTTTTAAAAGTTATGTGACTATCATTAGTGATTTTCTGTGAAACATCATAAGAAAATTTTGTTTGTGTATTAAAAAAATGCAAGAGAATCAACAAAAAAAAATCTACTTATTAACGAGACCACATCAGCAATATGCAAGATGAGGATTGTTGCTAAGAAATACAAAAGTTTTAAAAATAGATGTTTCTTTTTTAAAAATCCTGTATTTACACAAAAACATTTTAGTAAAAACGCTTTTGGTTTTCGAGTAGTCAGTGCGAAGTTAACCTCAGAGTATTATGGGTTGTAGCATCTTAGATTTTTGACTAAAACATTCGATGATAAAATTATAACTGTTTTAAAGTTTGTGTTTAGCAGTCCGATGCAACAATGGTCGTAATAGAACTTGCCATCCATACAATGATTATTCAAAGAGTTATATTAAGTGCCAGGATGTATTTTTCCTATATTTTGATAAAACTGCAAGCTCCTAATTTCAAATAGAACCAGTTCTCAACTGGATTTTCAAACAACACCGAAGTCAGTTGAGAATAAAAATGTAAACATACCTGTGCCGCTAACATAGCAGCGTAGGGAGACGCTTCGTCGCGATCGGCTTTGACTTTCATGCCGCCAGTAACCCTGGCGATTGTTTCCCTGCCTGATAAGTCAGTAACATGGACGAATGTATCATTGAACGATGCAAAAATATGAGCAACCGCAAACACTGTTTGTCCTTCTCGGACTTGAGGTCCAAGCGAAACCTGGACTTCTTCCTTCGCAACTTTATTCCTTTTAGGTGCCATATTCTGAAACACAAAATTAAAGAAATCACTATCACGAGAATTGACAGGTTACGTTTTCACATTTGTGTTTATCATTGAAATCACTGAACGTTAAAGAAATAAAGGTAAATAAAGTATTGAAATAATTCAATATTGACCAGAACTACATATTATTTCACACCGATTGATGATTATTATATTATTTACACTAAAAAATACTCACTGCAAATCGCAGCAAAACCGCTGTCACAAAACGGAAGTTTAAAAAGGCTGATGGCTGCCGGTGTGCCAATAGAGAAAAATAAAATAATATAATATTCATTTTTAAAAGTTCTTACCTGACAGACATATTCTCTATTGTAGGTTTTTCATTCCGTTCTGTGCTAAGTTTCGCAAAAAATGTTCCATGAGATAAACGTTTGTTTAACCTCATATTGATTTTTAGAATAAAATCACATAAAAATCTTTGTGTTCTCACCGGGAAACGAACTCGGAGTCTTGACGCCTACACTATGCAGGCCACCTCAGGTTTTATATTGTAGGGGAGACCGAAAATGAAAGTAACAAAAGATGAAAGTAACAAACGAGTTTTAAAATAAAAACTTTTTGGTACAAACATTTCTGCTACTACTCGTATTATGCGTCTATCCCACTCCTCTCTCGCTTCTGTGATTCCCACGGCTCTGTCCTAGGTGGTTTTGAGTAAATTGCATAGGTCTCGGTAAAACACAACAGTAAGTTCTTTTGTAATTTTTAAAATGCTTTGTATTTTGGATAAATATTTTTTTTCAATATTTGACTTTGATGTTAAACTATGAAGATCTGTTTTTACTTTTTAAATCACAAATAAATCAACTTCTAAATCATGTTTTCCACTACAAAAGCTTGATTCTGCCTGATTTTGGAAAATCAAGAATGAGGGATGAAAGCAAAAGTTATTACTTTTTTAAAATTAAATCATACAAAAAATTATTTGTATTTTTTGTATTCCTATGATTTACAAAAAACGCAACTTGGGACAGAAAAATATTTACATAAAGGTATGGTAATAATATAATAACAAGTAATAATATAGTAACAAAAGTAATAATACGTACATGAAACTGAAATAACATTTTTTAAACACATTTTGAAATTTTCCTCTCTAATAATCTTGTGTCAGAAACCTGCTGTGTTTCAATTTTTTAAAATATTTTTTTATATGCCTTATTATACCATTTACCAACATATATGACTCGTTGTCCAAAAATCTTTCAGAAAATATATATGAGGAACACCCTTAAAGTATATATTACTTTCATTCCGATTATCCCAGTAATTTCTCAAACATGAGTTATATATGTTTGTCGAAATATTTTTTATACAGTTCGTATATTTGTCGCCATTGTTTTTTTATCATGCTTCAATGAATATTAAAAAAAATAATAATACTGGTACCTTTAGTATTATTTCGTTCTTCTTTCATCATCATCATCATCAGTCCCTTTTTGTAGTAAAGTGTGCGTTTTAGTGTTTTTCAATAGTGAATAGGGCATTGCATTGGTACATCATTCGCAGCGTATCTTTATCATTTTTGTTACATGAAGGTAGGATGATCAGTCTTATGCTTCAGGTACCAGTCCAAGGAACTGTGAAATATTTTAGTTTAAAAACACCATTTAAAAATATAATCTATGTCAGCCATGTCAGTAATCAAACGTTTTTTTACCATGTTACAATCATCACATGCCTTGTTACAACTATTCCTAGGGGTCAGGATGGTTATAACAAATTCCGTCTTTGCATTTTATTTTCATAGCTGTCAAATTTTAAAAATCATCCATATAGCGGAAGAAATAAGAAACATAAAAACCAATGACTGCCATAACTTATTGTAAGCAAACAAAAGATATGAACACAAAATTGAAAATTGTTGCTTCTTCCTCTACCGTTTTAGGTTGAAATCGTTTGCCAAAAGTCATATTTCAATTTATAATCTGTGCATTTGTCGTTGATCGTTGATAATGTATGGTTAAAGTTCTACATTATCTCTGGATATTTATGTTGATATCTCTGGAGTAAATGCTGACAGCCAGCGGCTTTAAAACTATCGAGTGTTTAAACATTTAAAAATTTGATATAATTGTCAAATATCTCGTAATACTCCTGTAAAAATAAACATCCATTTTTATGGAAATGTTTAAAAATAACGAACAGCAAGGCAGTTGCTACTGGTGAGTTGTTATCACAAAATTATAATAGTAATACCAATATTGCACTATGCTTCTTCACTATCAAAAAAAAATATATTTAATCATTTTTAGTAAATAGTTTTACAACGGTTTTTTAATGGTATTTATGATTTTTTTAGTGGGAAGGAGAGAAATCTCAATATTGTTGAATTGTTGTGTGCTGCATGCACAAGATGGTATCATGAATCTTGTATAGGGTACCAATTGGGGAAATTGGTGCCCTTCATGACAAATTACATGTTTGTCTGTAAAAATTGTTCGCCAACAGGCCTCGAGAGCTTTAAGAAAAATCAAGCACGTAAGTCACAATTTACAGTTATTTCAATAAATTCAAAAGAAACCTTTATTCATCCTGTATTTTTAGGGTTTTTTTTTTAAATGGTGTCTATTGTTTACCAGTTGACATATTCTGTTTTAGCTTTTCCACAAATGTGCATAACAGCTTTAGCTAATTTACAACAAGATAGTGCAAAGGAAGGAAAAAATAGAACAGTGTTCAGCAAAGATCGTGATATTATTCCATACATCGATCAATATTGGGAGGCAATGACAACTATGCCTAGAAGGTACGACTTCATAATATTTTGTATAAAACTTGTCCAAATGTTTTGAGTTTTATTTGTTCTGTCATTTAGGTGTTTTCTTTCTCTTGTTGGGTCTTTCTTTTTCAAAATATTTTGCACACGCACATCTACCTAATGTATAAGATTCTTTTAGTTTTGTAAGTTAGTTTATATTTTCAATGACAACAATAATTATTTCTGCCATAAGTGGCTATCGACAAACTATTCAATCAAAATAAACTAAGAATGGAACATTACATTTATGTACACATTTGTATTTAATTATTATTTTTTAGTTTCCTTTATTATCTTTTTTAAAAATTTTTATTTTAAGCGAGCAGCTTAAGGCTGATATGCTTAAATCGGTTTTAATGATTCCTGATTTTATTATACTACTTATAATTTATCCATTCTGCTCGCCTCGTGATCTAGTTGTCAGCGCGTTTGCATACCATGCAGTTGGTTAGCAAAAAATACCGATTTAAATAGGTGTTCTTACACTGAAATATTTCGTAGTCCCTGGACCTGAACCTGAAGCGAAAGACTTTATCTGGCCTTCATGTAACAAAAAATTATCGATACTCACTATGATTGGTGTACCAATTGATGATGATTTACCTGAATATTTCAGTTTTAGAGCCATTTTTCAACTAGTTAATAATGCAATAGTAAAAATTAGGACTCAAGTTGTCATTATTGAGCGGGGCTCAAACCTTAGAACTATGTAACCATAACCCGATTTTTTATAGTTAAACATAGGATGCGTTTTTATGTATAGTAAATGTAAACTTACAACAACCATATTAAACCATTAGAAACTGTTCAAAAATTTGTATTTAAAATAATGCTTTACAAAAATCACACTTTTCCCTCTTTCCAATTGTTCCAAGAAGCTAAACTTTTAGACATAAGACAAATATATTGTTTTCAATGTTTAAAATATATATTTAAGAACCAAAATTTATTTACAAGTAATTCAAATAGATCCAGTCAAAGAAAGACATACCACATTGTAAAACGAGGCTCGCACAGGACACACATATTTTATAGGCCCAAAAATTAAAAATTCTTTTTTCACTGATAATATTTCATTGATTCCAAACTTTCGTAATTTTCCTTCTTTTACAAAAAACACGCACTATCCTGGATTCAAACTAAAGCTATGAACTCTTTTTTTCTGTGATATATTTTGTTGTCTTTTAATAATAAGGAATATTTTTATGTTTATTTAAATATTTTTTATTTCCTTTTTTAATTACTATATAAAAAAAATAAAACATAATCTTTTACAGAATATTTTATTTTCTTTTTCTTATGTTACACAAAAATATAACTGTCTATTTATTATAGGAGCAAAAATTAATTAACATTTTCTTGTATACCCACGAACAGGCCATGCCTCTGTGGGATTTTTTTGTTTACTATTAATATGTATTTCATTGCTATGTAATTATTCTTTATTTTTTTAATACTCTGTTTTACCTCTTATGTATATTGTAAAAAAAACAAAAAAATTTAAACAAAAAAAAAAAAAAAAAACTGTTTTCTAGGGTTACGCAATCTTGGTACGCAACGGTGCAACGAGCTCTTGTGAGGGATATTCAACATCTCTTTACTTATGAGGAAAGTAAAACTGATGGCCAGATGTTTGGTCTTGTGTCTTCAGATGTTACCAACATAAGGCCCAATTACGATGCCATGATCAAGGGTGGTCAACTCAAAGTGACAGACATGGGAGTGGCACATGGTAAATAGATATTTATGCCCTTTTACTATTTAGTTTATCTGTTTTTAATCAATTCTAATCTAACTAAACTAACAACATCATTCTGGTTTACTGTTTTTCATTTTAACTACCATAAATCATAACAAATATTCATCGCTATCCTGCGAGGAGAGGTGAAGGTTTCAGACTCTCCAAGACAAGAATCTAGGTAACTCGAAAAAGTCTGTATCCTAAAGGACTTAATATGTTTAATGAGTTGCCAATAGAGATTATGAATGCTGGGTCTATCGCATCGTTTCATGAGATGGCGATGATGTTTGTTTTTAACAAACATCTATATAAGTAGATAGAGTATCATCGGAAAGCGTCTGGATTTTATAACAATGTTTTGTTTTTGAAATTATTTTTGTATATATATTGTTTATTAGTTAAGGTATAATTAGGTGTTCAAATTTTATTTGTAAAACTATCTAAAATAAATGGACAGGAGCTGGCAGCCGACAGAGATGCTTGGAGGATCTTTGTGGACACCAGATGCTCCAACTAGGGAGCGGACATGGAATAATAAAAAATAAATCAAATAAATACATTTCACAAATACATTTAAAGTGTAATGTGGTAAAGTAATAAAGTAAACCTGTTTAAAAAAAAAATGTAATGGATTTTGATTTTCATTATAAATAGTTGATGATGTCGTAAATTCTGGATTAGAGGACCAGAGATTTGAACACCGCTTTATCAGAACTTTTTTCTGAGATGGTTATTTATAAAAACATTTTTAAAATCCTTTTTTTCTATTATAATAAAATTTCTTTATCGACCTATGCGTATATCATACCTACATTCAAAAAACTTTTATTCTGAGTATCTAAATTGGAGTCGTAATTAATTTTGGGAAAAATTTAAGACAATTTATTAATCTGAGAAATATCAGAATTATCATAAGCTTTAAATAAATTTAGTATTATTTTTCAGTTCAGTTCAGTGCCGAATAAATCTGCGTTTATTGTAAAGCATAGTATTATTATGATCTGTTTGCAGAACAGTGAAGAAGGTACTCTCTATTCTATGTGCTGACAAGTCTCTAAAATAGAAGCTTAGTGGCTTATTCCTTTAAAAAAAATAAAAAAAAGATAGAATTATGTTTTTTACAATAAATATGTATCAAATAAATGTAGATTATCTTTTTTTTCGAACTAAGAAATTTTAAATACCAAACTAATAAAAACTCCGGAACTTAAATAGTATTTTTAAAAAAAGAATGCCAAAAGCAAATGTGGATAGCTTGCCTTCAGCGAGGCATATACTTAACTGAATATTTTTGCATTTCAATGTACCCATCCATATACCCGAGTCCAATACATATGTATTCATACATACCGAGGTACACATACTTATGTATCTCTTAATGGTGATATGAGCATTCAATGCTTAGTGATAACAGTTTTCTTGATAACTAAAATCAGCTTTGTTACAATATGTATTTGGAGATAGTGAAAGATTAATAATATTCTTGTGATTCTAATAAATCAAGTTAAATATAACTGTGTTAAATATTATGGATGGTTTGTATGGAACTTTTAATTTTGTTATTTCTGTTAAGTGTGTATTATATTACTACATAAAATTCATATGCCATTTGTTACAATTAGCTTTTTGTATGTATGGCCAGTTTATTATGGATTTAAAAGTCTAATATAAAGAAATTTAATAAGTTTAAATATTTTTGCACACTTTTTCGAGTTTTATTGTTTTCTTGACAAAGCAGTTAAGATTTTATTAATAATTCAACAAAACTTAAATCAGAGTTAGGTAGGTTCTGTTTTTATGTTGTGTTAACTAAATTATTTATTTATTCAGTTGGCATTTGTTTTGTTGAACTCCGTTACAATCTTATTTTTTTAATTAAACACTGATTTGAGTCTACTAATTTTGAATTTCATTCTAATATTGAAAACACAATGGCAATTTTTGAACCAAATTAGCAATTCCGCTTCTTATGATGTAATAGTTAAAGTATTATATTTTTTATAATATTATGATTAGGTTTTTATATTGTTGTGAGCACTAGTATAGGTTGTATTTCAGAAATTGGTGGATGAAGGATACAGTTCTGTGTGTAATAGAACCAGAACCCTGGACAAGCATTTTCGACTCGATGACTGCTCTGGTAAAAATCCCAAAAATCAAGTGGGGATAAGTCAGCCTCGTAGTGTAGTGATTGGAGCATTACCTACCTTTCTTGAGGTCTTGGGTTCGATTCCTGGCAGGGTTAACGTGAAGTGTTTGTTTTAATGATGGTTTAACATTGCAATATTTTACTGTCCCTGGACTTATCTTCCATGCAACAAAAATGATCTTGATACGCTGCGATTAAAGTGCCAATGCAGTGCCCTATACACCACTGGGTGTGGATAAAGAAATTAAATTTAAAACAAAAATAAATATAATTTAAAAAACAAAATAGAAAAAATGTCCTGAATAATTTTAAACATGCCTACTTTATTTACACTTTGCATTTTGCAGAGTTTACAGAAATAGATTTTGTGATAGTTTTGTTGTAAATTTTCCAGTTCCTCAACAAGGTGCGTTGAAAGGGCGCTCTGCTAAACGCCGGCCCGAGGGAGGAATTGGGGCCGGCGGGGGTGTGGGGGGCAAGAAGGGGCGGGGCGGGGGTGCAGGGGGCGGCGGCACGGGGGATACAGCCACCGCCCCCCGCCTTCCCTCGCACGGCTACCCAGCGGACCATCCCTTTAACAAGGATGGATACAGATACATTCTAGCTGAGCCTGATCCTCACGCCCCATTTAGACAGGTAATAAATAATGTTTTCACAGGGGTTTTAATGTTGATTGATGTTTATCAATTTATTTATTTTTTCAGTTTCAGTACTGAAATACGGCATTTATTGACAAAAAACAAATAGTTGCTTGACATGTAAAATTGCAACAGAATGCACTGAAACCTGTTTTACACGGTTTTGAAATTACGCGGTCCAAAAATTAATTAAAATTATTTTGAAACATAAATTTAACAATCTGTGTGTGTGTGTTAAATAATTATACTATTTGTTATTGGAATGCCTCACATCACTCTTTTACTTACTAGGCATATAATATAAATATGATAGTGATATTGAATAATCTTTATGATTTTTTAAAGTATTTTGATGTTATGTTATATTTAAGAAAATAATTAAATTTTTCACAAGTTGGGAATAATGTTAAAAATATAATCAATATTTAGAGTCAATTTTTGCGATTCCAATGATAGAACTATCAATGTATTAAAAATATGTTTTCATTTATAGTTATCCGGTTAAATGAGCACATACAAAATGACTCGCAGTTGGCATCATGTCATTTTGACGTCACGCGTTATGACCGCCGACTACGCTTCTAATAAATATTGTGTCATACGTGCGACCCACAGGGCGCGAAACGTCTCGTTTTCTGATAATTCAAAATATGCATATTTCTTTGTAAAAAATTTATCCGACGTCACACGAAAAAAATATTAGTACCATTACCATTGTGATTTTTGCTTATTTACAAATAAAAATAATGTAAAACCATGAAAAGACCTCATTAGTAAACAATTAATTATTTTTTCAAATTCCGAATTTATTTTTTTTTACAAGGAAACATCCAGCATTGTTCCTTTTTTAAGGTACTTTTTTTTTTTTACACAGTACTGTGTGAAACCTATCCCCCGAGTAAAAAGAGGTTTCAGTGTATTCCTAGCAGCTTTACTAGATACATAAATACCTGTTCATAAGCCATAATAATATTTTTGAAAATACATTTTTGTTTTCTTCTGAGAATCTATACAATACTATAATTGTTACGGACGTCAACACTAGAAGCGGCCTTTTTAGGGACTGCCACCGCGCTAGATTATGTACTCAGAATTAGGGATTTCGGTATGTGCTGCCCCTCCAATAAAGACTAGTATTTGTTACTATATTTTCATACCGAGGCATTTAGAATAGGTATTTAGTTTTTATTATTATTAATTAGTTGACTGCCGCCGCTAGACTGCCGTAAAAGTTGGAGGGGTAAATGCGTATATATGTGGAGGGAGGGAGACGGATAGAGCAGGCGGGCGGCTTCCTCTACCGCTGTCTCTCTCCGTGCGGTATGCGCCGATGGTATAAAACATGCATTGAAAAATAAACAATCATTTTTTTCATGGTTTAACCTTTTCTAAGATGAATACCTTCATGTGATGGTTTTAGTGTAGCATAAAAGTGGCCAAAGAAAGTGTTTTATTTATTCAAATTAATATACAATATTTTAAAGACAACTCATATTTCATCATCCCTATCAGTGTTGTAGTCATAAAGCTAATATATAAAAAATACATAATTAAAAAATAAAGTTAAAGTTCTGAACAAGTTTTGAAATGTCATTGTTATATCACACCTCCGATTAAATAGTCATAATTGAAAAAATTACTTTCTTTATGATAATTGAGATTTTCTTCAAAAAATGTAATTCCACTTTTAAGACAAATTTATTTACATTTTTAAGACACTTTGTCATTGCTTTGAAGGGAAAAACAACAAAAACAAAATAAAGGAAAAACGGTTTTAGTTTTTTGACTCTCCCGGAAATTCTGTTTTTTTGAGTTATGTCTATTTTATTGGGTATGCGATATGTTGATTTTTAAAGCAGAGAAACAAATGAGAGGCATTTGGATTTACTTGCAATAGTTTGATTAGAATATTATGTTATTTTAGGAGTTCGACGAGAGTAACGAATGGTCTGGCAAGCCCATTCCTGGGTGGCTATACCGGGCCATGGCGGGAGGTGGAGGAGTCCTTCTGGCATTACACGACCGGGCCCCGCAGCTGCGCCTGTCCGAGGACCGGTTGGCTGCCACCGGCGAGAAGGGCTACTGTATGGTGCGAGCCACTCACGGTCAGTCACCTTACACTTTTTTACACTCTGATACAAAACTCAATTTCAACTTCTGTTTGTAATGGCTAAGATGCTTGCTTCACGTACGGGTGTTAGGGTTAGATTTTGAAGTCAATTAGACTTATTTTTTTTTTACTAAGAACAAGAAATTTTCCATGACCTCTATTAATTAAGCTTCACTTCCATACATTACGGTCTGTTGCAGTTTTTGTGGACTGTATAAATAAATTGGCCTTCGATTTTAGTTCAATCTTTTCTTGCTCGTTTATTGGAATTTGTAGTTATAACACTTAGATAATTATATTATTTAAAATATTATAATTTTAAAAAATTTGTATCCTTATGATTTACCCAAATAGTTTTATTTAGGGTGCAATTTTTAACGAGTTTTAAATCACTCACTATTAGAAAAAAATGTAATTGAGTTATGGTAGTGGGGTTCGAATCGCGGACCTCTATTCCGTGAGTCCGAGACACTAGTCACAGGACCACAACGCGGCTGGCTAAACTCTTGGGGGCCAATCTTTAAAAAGTATGTTTAAACGAGGTATCATATTTATTGACAGTTGCATCGATCTGAATGCAGAAAATAATTCTAAATAATAAACTATAAGTGAACCTACTTAATAGAAAATCCTAACAAGGTCAGTAACAGGACTTGTGTTACCAAAACTCAAAACACTAAGAGTTTAGGTATGTTTGATTTTATAACAGAGATTGAAGTCCAAGAATGGACGCAGCAATCTGCTGTAACAAGTGTCTCGAAGATGCGGTGGTGGACCTGGCTTGCTCCAATATTTTATAGGTGACAATAAAATATTAAGTATAATATAATATTCTAGGAGTGACTCGGGGGAATTGGTATTGGGAAGCGACAGTAGAAGAAATGCCAGAAGGCTCCGCTACACGTATGGGCTGGGGACAAGCCTATGCTAATCTCCAGGCTCCCCTTGGATATGATAAGTTCGGCTATTCCTGGAGATCACGCAAAGGAACCCGGTGACTATACATTTAATGTTTAAAATCAATATTCTGCTTTATATTAACCCTTGTGTCTCATGTAACATGAGTCCCTCTGTCCCATTTGAAAAAATCTAATTAACTCCCTAGGAAGGAAATCCAGCCTGTCTGCAAACATTAGAACATACTCAAATCATTGTTGAATTAACTAACTTGTAAAAAAAGAAGTATAAAAATTAGATAGTTGTTTTCAGGCGTTGCCTAGTAGGTGAATTGGTTCAGCCCGATGAATCTCACTCACATGATAAAGGTTTCAGTTCTTTCACTTTACACAAGTTAACAGATGGAAGATTTGAGGAAATGTGGATGTTGAAACATAGGCAGAATGGTGAATGTTACACAGTGTTTGAAGTGGCCGCTCAAACCAATCTATTTTAATTTATTTGGGAAATCAACAGTTTTACATACATATTTAAAGTAAACAAACAGATATAGTGTATAAACTCAGAACTAATAACAGATTTTCACATAGTATACAAAGTTAGTAAAGAAAATATATTACACATCAAAAAAATACATATAATTTATACATATAAAAATGTTATTTTCATGTACTCAAATTTCAAAGAATTTTTTTATATTTATTTTAAGAACATTAAGTTACTGTAAATTGGGCGGGATTAGGACAAGAATGCTTGAAGAGAGGATAAGGAGGGGAAGGGAGATGTACATATTTATTATCATAATGTCTACTAAGTTACATAATGTATTTTTAGTGTAAATTTTAAATCTGACAGAGTGATGTTTGTGTAATCTATATTTGTAAATTTTGTATTGTACACTGAAAAAGTCCTATGAAAAAAGGCATTTTTAACATACGATGTTTTACTTATTGGTACATGAAACAGGTGGTACCGTCTACAAATCCTGGCTGGCACATGTATTGTTATTAAACCAAGCAGCTCTGTACAGTCAACCATTCCTATCATAATGACAGCTCATAAGCCCTGTAAATCCCTAGACTTTCATATTCCCTTCTCAAAAATGTTTTACCTCTTTGTTGCAAAAAAGTATATATATTAGTTAAATTTTTGTTTTTAAATACCTGAATTAAAAAAAATCTCATCTTTTGCTTTATGTAATACAACATTACAGCACTGTTCACAGAGGAATCCAGAGTTGAAATAAATTGTATAAACTTACATTATTTTAGGTTTCACGAATCGCACGGGAAACATTATAGTCCTGGATATGGAGAGGGCGATACTCTCGGTTTCCTTATATGTTTACCCGACTCGAACCAAGTTAGTCATATACCCAATACGTACAAGGACAGAGTGAGTATTATCTTTATAAAAAGTTCATTCTTTAATAGCGTGTTTGTTTTGCCGAACTTTTACTTAAATATTAAGTGGATTTACATACCTTAATGTGGAAGATATCGAGGGTGCCATAAGTATAAAAAAATGTGTAAAAAAGGTCAAGTATGACATTTAATAGAGTTTGGAATGTTGTAGATTGACACCAAACTGCTACAACTTAGTTCATGATCTTTATCTATTATCTCCTTCCTCCCGGCTGCACGTCCCATTCACTCGGGGTCAGCCTTTCTAGTTCTCAGTCTACACGTCGGACTAGATTTGTTGTTTGGTTTATTTATCGATAATCTAACACGAAATATTTATTGAGTGTCAAAATTAACAATTCAATATATTAAAAAAAAAAATTGTTATTCAGTGTATATTACGAAATAATCATTATATGTAATAAGTTGTTTAATATTGGCAGGTTGTAAAAAATTGCAAATGTCCAGATGCATTTAGACTTGTAGCACTTGAGTGCGGCGACTAGAGTCTTGGGGCGAGGGGCGTGCAATATGTGTAGAATTTCTAAGCATTTGACGTTTAAGTCTCAATCGAGATGTAACAGATACATCTTTACGTATTTTCCAAGTATTATTTATTTGACTATAAAATAATTTATTTGATTAAAACTATTTGACTGTAGTCTTTTTTACATGGTTGAAATTTACTCGACTAATTTCCATATTTAAATATTATTATTTATTTGTCTGTCTCGTGATCGAGTGGTTGGCGCATTTCTCTACCATGCAAGAAATCTCTGGCTCAATTCCCGACATGGTTGGCATGAAATATTTATTTAGCAAGGTGTTTTTACACTGTAATAGTTCATAGTACCTGGACCAGCATCTAAAGCGTGGGATTGACCATCTTGTCTTCATGTATCTAATAAATTATATACAACAGCATCGAAAGCGTGAAATTGACCATTAATTAATTATTAATTATGGATAACTTATATAGCGCCATTTTCGTAATAAAATACCTCAAGGGCGCTTTACATGGTGATTCTATTGTTAAGTTAATTTAATTGAAGCTTTTAAATTTGTAATTTTCTTCATGTATCTAATAAATTATACAGGGTGTTCTTTAAACCCTGCCACATCCGAAACCACTATGATCAGTACGGGGAAAAAAGACATATTTAAAAAAACATTTAGAACGAAGATTTAAAAAAAAAAATGGTTGACGGTGTATCAGACTCCCCCCTTCCCCCTCATTTCTGCCCTGCAGAAATAACCAACCATTTGTTTTTCTTAAATATTTTATTTTTGTAAATTTTATTCCTTCTAAAAAAATATTTTAATGTGCCAATATGTCTTCTTGCTCATACTGATCATCGTGGTTTCGGATGTGACAGGGTTTAAGGAACACCATGTATACAATGTAATAACTAGTACATTCACGGAGACTGGACCGCTGTGCATGTGCAAACCACGAGCCCACTGCGTGATATCGCATGATTGGCCTATTTCACACCATGGCAAAAATCTACACGGCATGATAAAATACAATACGGTGGATCGATATTTATTGTTTTACAATTATTTACTTATTTGATGCCTGGCAAACGCAATAACCAGTACACCATGAGACGGACTAATCTCCAGTCGATTTCCTTTTGCAGGATTTTTACCTTGATTCAAATAAAGTTATCATTATAATCTCTTTAGTAAAGTTTTACCATATTATTTGAATCGGGTTGTGGTCTCGTGGCTAGTGTTGCGGACTCATGGATCAGAGGTCCGGAGTTCGAACCCCACTCTACCCCAACTTGATTTCCATTTTCTAATAGTGAGTTATTTACAACTCGAATATTTCTTTTTTAAAAAATAATAAATTAACCGAGGTGTTTTTATCGATACTTTTATTAAAGTCATTAACTATGGAGTTTTATAAAAAAAAACAAATAATATAAATATTATCAAATTTTAACAGATACTAACGAATCTAATAAATGTCAATCCACTATAATTTTATAATGCCGTTTAGATTAAGATGATATGTGTCGAATTGGCTATTCTCCGTCGGGTATCACGGAGCTGGTTTGTTTATTTGGAAATTCTTGTTATAATTTTTATTTGTGTCCTACTCAAGTCTTAAAATAAAAATAAAATAAATTATCTGCTGCAATCGGTGCACTAATGCCGGTGCCAGAAAGAAGAATAAAATAAATTATTTATGTATTTTAAATCCATTTTTAATTTTGATTTCAGCCCCTCGTCAAGTTTAAAAGTCATCTTTATTATGAAGATAAAGATAACATTCAAGAATCTCTTAACAATCTCAAACCTCTTCAAGGGAGTAAAATAATATTTTTTAAGAATGGAGAAAATCAGGGTGAAGCATTTTTAGATATTTATGGGGGGTGTTATTACCCATCCGTTTCACTGCACAAGAATATTACTGTCAGTATTAACTTTGGACCCAATTTCAAGTACGCCCCCACGGATTGTGATATAGAATATAGAGGGGTAAGTTTTTTTTACCTAATATTTGATATATTTCATGTATGCATATACATAATCATCATCAAACCCTTATCTGCATCTGATGGTGCATAGAGCACTGAATTGGTACAATCAATGCAGCGTATTTTGATCAACTGTTACATCTGGCTGTTGATTCAACTAACTAAATTGGTACAATCAATGCAGCGTATTTTGATCAATTGTTACATCTGGCTGTTGATTCAACTAACTGAATTGGTACAATCAATGCAGCGTATTTTGATCAACTGTTACATCTGGCTGTTGATTCAACTAACTGAATTGGTACAATCAATGCAGCGTATTTTGATCAACTGTTACATCTGGCTGTTGATTAAACTAACTGAATTGGTACAATCAATGCAGCGTATTTTGATCAACTGTTACATCTGGCTGTTGATTCAACTAACTGAATTGGTACAATCAATGCAGCGTATTTTGATCAACTGTTACATCTGGCTGTTGATTCAACTAACTAAATTGGTACAATCAATGCAGCGTATTTTGATCAACTGTTACATCTGGCTGTTGATTCAACTAACTGAATTGGTACAATCAATGCAGCGTATTTTGATCAACTGTTACATCTGGCTGTTGATTAAACTAACTGAATTGGTACAATCAATGCAGCGTATTTTGATCAACTGTTACATCTGGCTGTTGATTCAACTAACTGAATTGGTACAATCAATGCAGCGTATTTTGATCAACTGTTACATCTGGCTGTTGATTAAACTAACTGAATTGGTACAATCAATGCAGCGTATTTTGATCAACTGTTACATCTGGCTGTTGATTCAACTAACTGAATTGGTACAATCAATGCAGCGTATTTTGATCAACTGTTACATCTGGCTGTTGATTCAACTAAGTGGTATAAAAAGGACATATAAAAATGAGTATTTTCAGACGTTGTTTAGTAGGTGAAATAATTCAGCCAGATGAATCTCACCCAAATTAATAAAGGTTTCAGCTCATTTTCTTCACAACAGTCTACAGATGGAAGAGTTGAGGAAATTTAGATGTTTAAACATAAGCTGAATGGTGAATTTTACACAGTGTGTAATGTGGCCACTTAAACCAGCCAATGACATTATACTTTTTATTTTTTCAGCATTTACTTTGTGGAATAACATTTTGAATATATTTAAAATAAAACACTTTGTATAAATAGACCACATACGAGTTTAATATTGTAACACAACTAGTTTCAGATATTCTGATTACCCATCATCAGGTGTAACTATTAACGTTAATATAAACATTGTTAAAAAAATGTTAAAATAAAAAGGGTTAAAATAAAAAGTTAATAGTTACGAGTCATCAGAATACCTGAATCTAGTTGTGTTATAATATTAAACTCGTTTGTGGTCTATATATATACAAAGTGTTTTATTTGATATGTATTCAGGGGAGAATGTCATAAGTCATAAGCCCCGTAAATGTCTAGAATTCCGTATTCACCTTTCGAATAAATTTTCTTTTCTTTTGCAATAAATTTCAAAAGTAATGAGGAAGTTCAGTGCTACGGGAATTTGGATTTAAAAAATGTTGCCTTACGTGCAGTAAACATTATACCATGAAATTGTACGGCGAAGTTTCTTCACAAAAATTATCTTAATAAAAAAGAACTACTTTGAATGACATCACTAGTTCTTCCGAATCAATCGACAATGATGGAGTGTTGTGATAGATTTCCAATTCAATTCACTAATCATCAGAACTCACCGAAGAGAACTTGTGTCGTCACACACAAAGTAATTTCAAAATAACAAAACAATTTTTTTTGGCTTAGTTTGATAGTCTATGAACAAATATATATATATATATTTTAAAAACCATTGACCTTCCTTATTAGTTCAATTAATATTTAATTAATCAATTAATAGTAAAAAGATAATATCAGATTTCTCTGTCAAATCAATGTATGTAGGTAGGAAGGTGTTTGATTTTCCGTTGCAAATTAAATTTTTAATAATAATTGTTTATTGATTTTATAAACGCCCAGAGGGCTCTTACAATGTACAGTAAAAAGTACATAAAGCATTGTAGAAAATAACATAAAATAAAATCATAACTATTACATTAAACATGTAATTAATTCTAAAAAAAGAAAAATTAATAATAATAGCTAGCAAGCAATAGCCGACTGTTGCCTGCTAGGATAGTATTTTTAAAATTTTTATTATACATTGAAAAAAAAACTGTTTTACCAGAATTAATATAAATATTTTATCTGTTAATTGAAGCATAAGAAAAATAAAAATTTCATGGGTGAGGATTCGATCGATATACACCTTACCAAAGTATTTGGAGATCTCGTCAACTGGAAGCGTGGTGACTTTTGTAAACCGGCTACTCGGTGGTCGAAAGAGGTGAAGGTCTGAGGCCGGGGGTCCTGCAGCTGACTTTTGCGGGCAGAATGGGCCCGTACATAGGACAGACGCAATCAATCACTTCTAGTCTTAGAGTAATAATAATAATAATAATTATCCATGTTTTATTGTTTTTTTTAATGTTACAGATGTATGACAAAGCTGAAGAAACAATTTGTGAGCAAACCATGGCTGATACGCTTTACCTTACTGAAAATGAAGGGAAACTAAGATTAGATAATTTCAACATTTGATGGTTTGAGTAGCGGCAGTTATAAGTAATGGAAGTCACATCATACTATAAAAAATATATTTTAAATGATGGATTGACTTAGTCCTACTTGAAATAATATCCAACTGCTGTTCTAAATTTTTTGTATATGTGTTTCGATTAAATATCAGTCTTAAGTTATGTAAAGTAAACTATTTGATCTTATCCTCGACTGATACAGAATACTGAATATCTTTGTGTACTAATTTTAAGAAAGAAAAATATTTTTTATTGTAAAATGAAATATTTCTTAAGTCCTGTAACATTAGCTTATTTATAAGGTAGCTGATGGATGTCATATAATAACTCAAATGATCTTTTGGGGAATTGTTTTAATTAAAAAATCTGAAGTTCATTCTGTGTCATTAGTTAACCCCTTCAGACCTAAATGAATTCCTATGGATATAAAAAATATTTTGCATTCTGTATGTAGGTACTACAGGAATTATTTGAATAAAATGTAATATTTTTATTTTTTTTATTTTTCATACTTTGGGCAATTATTTAACATTAATGTTAGACGAACACTGGGTAAACTGATAATAAATTGACCAAATTTACGAGACATGTGTTATTCTTATTCTTAGAGGTGGGGGTCAGTGCTATGCAAGCTCCTGACGTCACTGCGACCTGTAAAGATGTTTGTATTGTGACGGGTCCCCGTGAATAGTTCTCGCCCTCCAAGCCCAGGTCTATAAAGAGTATGGCTGCTGTGTGGAAGGTGAGAGTTTACATTTTGATAAATCTCTCCCTCCAAGTCCAGATTCGTAAAGTATCAGGCTATTAAGTAGGGGCCGAGCTCCTTAACATCCTCAGGTTGAGGATGAGGCTCCTTTTATGATGTAAAGCATCACATTCACATAGAATGTGTTTAGGCGTTTCCTCATCTGCACTGCAGAACCTACTTGTAGAAGTTTTGGAAAGGTTCATTCTAGCAAGGTGTTTGTTCAATCTGCAGTGCTCTGTAAGGACTTTTTAACCCTTACTTGATTTCGGCTGAGATTTATTAGATCGAAAGCAAAACTTTGCAAGTTCCCTTTTATCAGTTCCTTCGCATGATATCAGAGCATTACGCTCTGCTTCCTGGCCCATGACCTAAGCTCATTACGAGGAGTACATTTAGGCAATCCTTAGTAGGGTTCAGGGCGTATTGGGGCTGTCTCAGCTCCCAGCCTTGCCAATTCATCAGCTGCCTCGTTACAATCGATGTTTGAGTGTCCAGGTACCCAAATGAATGTTACACTTACTGGCACAAGTAGGCACTCCCAAGGTTAATTTAGAATTGATCTTGAGCTTTAGAGCAGCCTGACTGTCTGAGAGAATATAAATTATTTTGTTTTTGTGTTGTCTGCGCAAATTTTTATGTGCATAGGTGTAGAGTTTTGTTTGGAAGACAGTGGGATAGAGCCCTAGGACAGTGGAGAACCTTTTCACGGGTCTAACTCAACATGTGCTATTATCGTACAATATAAGTTAATTGAATCAAATGAGTTTAATTCAAGCTTATAATTCATACTTAAAACTTGCCTTAAATATTCAGAAGGACAACAGGAAATCACTTCAAAACAAACAAACCAGTTCGAAGCCAGCTGTCAAACTACAAACCGAACCTTTCTTTGTAATGCTGACTGCCAACATAAGCAGAAATAAATAGAGGCGCACAAAAAGTTATTAGTAATTAAAAACTAAAATTGCCTCTTTTTAATTTCGGTAGATAAACGGGTAGGATACATCTTAAATTTTAGGTTTATTTGAATGAACACCTGGATGAAGGGTTAAAAGAAAAGTGTAAATTATGATCAAGTTTCAATTAATTAAAAAGTTTTGTTATTTGATTCAAGTTAAAGAATAATTTTAAAAAAAAATCATTACTAACTCTTGCTTGCTATTCTACATCCAGCCAACTTCTACGTGTAAATATTGTTGACCCGTGTTTCAAGGGATAGATGGTAAAAATATTAATCAGTTTGAAAACACATATTATGTATACAAGAAACCTTATAAATATTAGAGAATTAGAGAATTCATGTTCTGGACAAAACCTAAAAAAAGTGAGGGAAATACGTTTTTATAGAATAATATACATTTTATTTTAAATATGTATTTATTAATAAAGAAAATATTTAGACACAAAAATGCATGATTACCTGTTAAAAGATACTAAAAAAAAGCTTTTTTGAGAAACTCATTTTGTCAAGAGATAGAAAAAAAGGTAATAAAAGCATGGTGCAATTTACAAAAACAATTTTCTTTACGTAATAATTATTATTTATACTAATTACTTCCATTTCCTGGAAATTTATTTAACTTACAATAAAAACCTACAGTAAAACTTATTTGCAAATGCAGTAAGGATGCGAAAGTTACTTTGAACATGTTGATTTTTATTACAATATTTTGAGTTTGTCCAAATGTTTGTAGACAAAAGACCGGATTTCACCCCCTAGGGAGTCATGAAGATTAACAAATTACAACAGAGATGGAGAACATTTTAGAGAATGGAATATGGAAGTCAGGCGTTCCTAGTATGAGGGCTCCCTGATTGTTCCCCGAATTACAAATTACTTCAGAGAGCCAACATTAAATTGCGTTATTCCAAGGTTGTTTAATGATCTCCCTCAAACCATCATTAACATGAAAGATCTTCAAATGAAAAAAAAAAGAATTGAAGAAATATCTTCTAGATACTTTAGTGCCTGTTTATAAAAAAAATTGTAAAATATAAATAAAATAAATGTAATATAAACCTGTCATAAAAAAAAAAAAAATGTGTCACACCGAAAAGCCTTTCGACGTGGGTAACAAATTGTTATATGAATTAAAAATTATTAAATAAACGCTGCTCTGCAGCACTGAAAAAACTGGCCAATGACATGTCATACACCCTTTAAACGTCTACACTTCGATATTTCATTTTCTAAAATGTGCTCCATCTATTTTGTACGAGTAATTTGTTAATGTTGATTTTTATTTAATATTTAAAAAAAGATATTTATCATTTCAAGTTTGAGATACAGTAAATTTTTAATTTGTTCTAAATTTAACAGTGATTAATAGTTTGAATGTTTATTTGAGGAACTTCATAAATAATATGTACAATTTATCTATATCTTTATGCCATTGTAAAATATGCATTTATCAATTTGTTATGCCAGTCATTTTGTTTTCAATTTGTTCCAATTTTTGTAAGAAAACTGTTTATGCAAATGTTTTGCGCATTTTTTTTTGCATGCGAATTAGTCTAATTTCGGCCTGAAAGAAATAAGTATAACTTAAATGTTAAAATAATTATAATAAAAAAATAGTACAAAAAACAAGCATAATATGCATACTAATGAATGTTGGTAGGTTCATAATTTTCAAGGTAAATGAATTTTTATGGTCTGGTAAATGAGATAATAAATTATCAATTTTCCATCGGAAATAAATGTGTATTCTCTTTCATCTTTTTTGATGTCTTAAATGTTATTATAATGAGCAAACACACCTCATAATTTATAACCGGAAAACGTCATGTTATTTTTTTGTCTCAAGAGCTGTTATTTAATCGGCACAAAACATGAAAAATAAATTATTTAAAATGTATCAAACACTATTTAAAAGGATTTTTAGCAAATATACTCTCCACACATACAAGTTTAACGAGTGATTGAAATGTAAGAATCTGTCATTAAAAAAAATGCTACTGAGACCACAAAATATTAGGTTAGTAAGCGATTTAAATGTAATAATAATATTTTACTGCCTCAAATTAATAAGGCTGTACCGCTGTAGAGTGCCCATAGGGACAAAATTCATTCTAGGATTATCAATCACGAAGTTAGCTATAGTTTACAGCAATAATTAAATGAAATTTTCCCCAAGACAATGTGCGCTAATATAGCACATCAGTTTATGCACTACCCGGTAACCTTGGCAGACGTGGAACGTTCTGTGGACTGATAGAAGGCACAACTGCTCAACAGAAAATTTAGAAAAATGCATTATTGTTAACATGAATAAAAACAAAGATTGTTTGAATTTTTCTTAAGAAATAAATAATCATATTTTTTATATGTTTTATGTTGCATATTTTCACACTTTACTAGCATATTTTAAGAATTTTTCATGCATCATTGCATATTTGTATATAATCCGGTCTCTTGTAATAATGAATAATTTTTAATTCAAAATAATGTCATTCCATTGCGCCAATCCAAATCTAAAAAATGACCTATATAAACCCATAGAAGAATAAAAATTACCAATCAGTAAAAAAGGTCAAAACATCTCGATTGAACACCTTAACAATTTTTTAACTTTTCGACTTTGTAGTTTTGTATTACCATCCTTGATCTCATTAGCATCGAACCTCGGAGCAGTAAGTAAGCTGCGTTGTAAGCAAAAACAGGATAAAATTGTACAAAAAATGGACCCTTTGAATATGTGTCAGCATTTATTGTGTATAACAGGGCCTCCAGGAAATTATAACAAAGATTTATCTCTTAATCATAATTTGTTTTTATTATTAAATCTTTTACATACGAGAGTTGATTGATATTCTCCACCGAAGTGGAACGTTTCCACGTGGACAAGAAAAAGTTTTCGTACCTTATTTTTAGACATAGTCCCTCTGGAATTGTATGAAAGCGATGCTCCAACATTTCTATAGCTTCCAGGGGGTAGAGCGCATTACTTACGTGGCATTACTGCGTTTTCTATCCCCACGAGTGTTCAGAATCGCACTTCTGA
Organism: Micrasema longulum; assembly: GCF_059751315.1. Classification (NCBI taxonomy): domain Eukaryota; kingdom Metazoa; phylum Arthropoda; class Insecta; order Trichoptera; family Brachycentridae; genus Micrasema; species Micrasema longulum. Next base: position 27,847 of record NW_028279705.1, read on the forward strand.
CCACTGCTAACAATTTTAAAAAAAATATACCAAGTAAATGTTCCTTGAGTTTTGGGAATAGTAGGTAAGTCACTAGATCAAGTGAAAATAAGGGCTGTTCGACCAATTCATTGACACAAACGCCTTGTGTGCTGGAGCATTGCCCTGATGAAGCAGCATTTTGCAATGACCAGCGGCCTGTTATAACTAAACTGTTGAAGATTTCAACTTGTCAGTCCGTATCTTACACGCAGGCGTATTAGGCTACAACATAATGCATACACATAAGCTTTAATGGTTAACTCGAAGCAGATCTGGGTGGAGCATATCTATCAACTCTCATACATCATATTTAACTCTTATTTAAAATATTACAAAATATAAGAAATTACAATACATTAGAATAACAAAGGCCTATTTCTAAAGTTAGGTTAAAAAATCAACTTTGTAGAAAAGGTAAATTAGAATATTTTCTAAATGTATGAAATATATTGACAAATTATGTACTATTTTATTATTATTTTTTCTGACAAAATTGCATCATCAATTAGTTTTTCAAATGTCAAAGAAATAAACTACTCACGAGTCCTTTTTGAACATAAATACTCTAATATTTTTGAAATTGTATTAAAATAGGATATTTGCTGATATGTATATGTTATTCATTAATGTTTCGTAATGACAAAAAAAACTCGATTTGATGAAAATTCTAAATGCTTGATAATTAATGCATTTTATTAGAGATAAATCATTTATAAATCGGTGCAACATCGTCTGCTAAGAAAAGTAGCATGGATGATTGGCCTTGAGAGGGGAGACTGCACTCGCAGAGAAATGGAGTCATGTTAAAAATCTTAAGTTTACAAAAACAAACAAATAACATTTACTCCATATTCATGTTAAAATTACTTTGGCTTAATTGATATACCATCGTTACTGGAATAAGTGGCATTCAACGTTCCGATCCGCCGGTTGCGAAATAATACTATGCTGTTCCTTGATCAGCACAGCACAAACTATGGCTTGGATGCACCAATAGCCCGATTGTGTCTCATTGTAAGCTCGAGACAAGATCTGGACTTTTTTGGTGCAAGCATTTCTAGATTCAAACAATCACTGAGATAGACTAGATCTTGTCTTGACGTAGTAATTATTATTGAACTTTTTGTCCTAGCTTTAATATTTCTTAGTTGTATTTTATTTCAATTGTACCTGTATATATTATAAAGAAATGTATTACTATCGTTAAATGGACTGAAAAAGTCCATAAATAAATAAATAAAACAACATTATCGATGCCGTTCAATCTCATTAAAATATTATACTGTTTGCAACATTGTTCTAGCTAATCATTCTATTATTCAAAAATAGTTGTAGCGCCAAGTATGGTATTGTAATACTAAATTTAAAATTATTTTAATAGATTTTTTTAATAAATTCCTATTTTTTTCAGTGATTCATTATTATTTCAATGGATAAATAATATACAATATGGCGTAGTATAAAATTAGTTTATTATCTATTAGTAAGTTTTACAATAAATATAATATGTATTTTTTATAAATTTGTCTTATTTTCCGAAACCTCCTCTGCATTTGGGACTGGGTTCCATGTATGAGTTTTGTTCAATCCATTGGTTAGGTGTTTTGGTTATAATAGAAAGTGCGTGAACACCATTTTTCAGTTCGTAAGATAATACATCATTGACCAATCGATGTCTCTAAAATAAAATTGAATTCATTTATGAAAACTGTGATTTTACACCCAAATAGTTTAAGTTTGTAAGTGAATTTTTTTTACGGAAGTTCATTGTAATTTATTATATGAATAAAAGACGAGTGATACTTTAATCCACAAATTTGGAATATCCTGAGACCGGTTTCATCGCTTTCGCGACATCTTCTCGAATCCTTTATCCAGTTTCGAAGATGTCGCGAAAGCGATGTAACCGGTCACTGGATATTTTGAATGTGTGGATTTAAGTATCACTTGTCTTTTATTTATATAATAAACCTAAATAATTTCTATCTGACATGAAATAAAAACAACCTTGCTTAGTAAAAAAATGAAAAATCTTTTTTAAAATGTGTTTTGACTACACAGGTTTGTTACAGTTAAAATTTTAAGCTTTATTAATGTTGTTATTAGACACAAATATTTTTTTTTTGACCATGTTATTGTGATTTTGAATACAGTGAGCAGTTTTTTTAATGATTTCAAACTATTGCATATTGTGGTGCAAATAATTAGGTTGTGGTCTGATGTTAGTGTTGTGGACTCATGGATCGAAAGGTTTAAGGTTCAAATCCCATTCTACCACAACTCGATTCCTGTTTTTCCAGCATAAGTTCTTTGTGACTTTTAAGAAATGGTCTGAAATTTGAAATATATGGGCAAGAAGTCAAATATGACTTTTTAAAAATGGCTTTTTTTATTGCTTCAGCAGTATACATATAGTAGAACATTGATTTATCCAGTTTAGTTAAGGGTAATATATTAATTTATATACAACATACTAATAAGTACAAGTTATATTGATATAATATTTATATAAAACTATTCAAGGTTAGTGAATTGGCGAACTAATTGCTCTTTAGCAATGTGTTCTCAAATGAAACAGAATTTTTAAATTATCTGAAGAATGACACCTTGCTATAAAATAAATATTTAAAGGTGGGAACTTGGAATATAAGTATTGTGTAAGCCGGAATATAACACGACTTATGTATATATTTAGAGCATGAATGAAAGGAAAAATTCACTAATCTTTAACCCCAAATGTTTTTTTAGAAAAATATTTTGAGTAAAAAACATCGCATTATATTCATGGTAAAACGGTAATACATAGAGATATAGAGAATGTATTTTAATGCTGTACACCAGGGGTGGTTGCGCCACATGTAGTATGTTTATTGTGTATTGCACATTTACTAGGTCGCTGTGTTAAATTTATACATTAATGAAATGCATTCAGTACATTGGTTTTTAAACAATGAGACGATTTCTTTTTTTTAATAAGTTTATTATTTATATAATTAATAATTGTAGTGCTTTCACACATATTGCGTAGATTGCCCATACAGGGTATAGTCTAAACTTATAACTGAGTTGCACAGTTTAAACCAGCGCTGTGCCAGCGGGTGTCCTGCAATACATCAGACCCTCCCTTATAATTATATTTTGGCATTTGATTGATGAATTTAGTAAAATTGATGTATTAAATTGCACAGTTAATAAAATGATAAATTAATAAATAAATTGTAACAATCATAAATACATAATTGATAGTGTAGTAAAATATATTTATTAATAATATTTAAACCAAACAGATTTTTCACTTAATTTAATTATTTTTTTATTATACTATTTCTTTTATTATTTAGAATTAATTTAAGAGTCCACCTCATTAGGGAAACCTGTTCTAAGTAGGACTGTAGCTGTTATTTTTATTGATGCAACACATTTTCAAGTATATAAAAATACTATGGTAAAATAATGACACAAATACAATACACACAAATATAATGAAAACGTGATACTCGATTTAAAATTAAAAACTATCAACAGCATCTCAGTTATTAAAAATGTATTTATTTAAAGGGAAAAATAATAGAGAGAAATATAAAATGATAACAATAATAAATAAATAATAAATGTCTCATTAAATAACACCATAATTTATTGATAATTGCACAAAAAAGAAATCTCAAGTGAATCAATAAAATAAGGCATTATTGATAAGTAATTGATGACTCGATAAATAAGAAAGCGAGATATTTCATTTTATCAGACAGCACAAAAATAAACGTAAAAAAGGTGGATGAAAATCTGTAGAGTAAATTATTCTTGAAAACCACATCCTGTTTGTCTTAAAATAATATTTATTGATGGCAAAAAGCATTCTGGATAAATTATTGATAATAACATCAAATGGTTCTGAATCAATTTGCTCCGAGTTATTATACTTATATTTCTAGACGAGAACTTGGCGTCGGTGTTCCGGTAGGGGACTGTGTTATTATTTATAGGTAGTTGGACTGTTGCCAAACTAACTATCGATAGTAAGAATGCATCAATTACCACATATACTTGTTAATAAATTAAAATTTATTTTAATAACACACCACAATAATTAAAAAGGTTGATTTATTGAAAAAATATTTTTAAAAGTACATAAATTATAGCACAGCGACCAAAATGATTTAAATTTCAGTTTTTGTGAAGATATTTATATCTTGTTATTTTTGGAAACCTCTTAATGTGAATCCAAATTATAAAAATAGCTAAATGATGATAACGCAGAGGAAAGATTCAAGAACAAACTTTATAAAATATGTGTAACTAACCTCGATGATATAACAATGTCATTATAAAATTATTATATTTAATTTATTATGGTAACTAGCCACATGGATGGAGACTAAAAAACTTGGTATAAACTTATAGAAATAAAAAGAAGATTTAAGGCATAGAATAGAATACACGAATACATATATGAAAATGTAAACTCACATACTTAATATAAAGCAATGCAATTATGTCAAGTTTGACAAGTATTTAACTGAAAAGGAAAAAAAGCAATGTGTTCGAAAGACAACTAACCTTGTAATAAAAAATATACTACAACTTCAATAACATGTTTTATACAATTAAGATGATTATGTTCAGCTTCATGAGTGATCATTTAGTATGTTATAATTTATGAATCTTCTTATTGCTCACAGGTTAAATCTTTTTTTGTGCTGAGCTTTTTCAAAATAAATTTTCATAAAACACGAAAAAATCTTAAAAATAAATAACTCATTAAATTTATTTTCATTGAGAATAATCATTTTGAGTACTTATACAAGTAATTTGATAAATACATATTATGTAAATTTATTAATATGAATTGTTCATTTTTTTATCATTAATAAAACATAATTTAATACATGAACAAGATAATTTACTCCCAGAAGTTATAAAAAAACTCATTTTGAAAGGTACATAAATTTTTTTTTTTGACAATACATAATATCAGTTTATACAACGAAAAAAAGTAGGAAAACATAAATAAATAAAACATAATATTAGAAACATAAAACACAGTATTTTACACTATTTATAGAAAAAGAAAATACGATTTTTTATTGCCTTGAGTATGAACATTAAATAAACATAAATTTGAATTTAATTAATAACAACAAATGTAATAAAATTCTCTTATGGTATGTACATATTATATTTTCCCCATAAATTTGTGTTTTTCAACATTTTTTAATACGCGACCCCCTTACGAGTGAAATAAAATAGATGGCGACCCCCCCCCCCTCCCCTTACAGGACTAAGTTTCACAGTTATTAGCAAATTAAAATCCTAGGACGTTGGCGCGGGGGGAGGGGGTGGGGGCTTTGGTAGCATCAGATTAGCACTTTAATAAATATTTTTACAAAATCAGTGCAAAAGTATTGTGTGTATTTCTTGTAAAAAAATTGAAAAAAGGAACAATAATAAATTTAGCTTAAAACCAAATGAAAGTTGTTGCAAATGATAGATTTTTGTTGTTGGATATTTAGAAATATTTCAATAGATTTTTTTAGATTTGTACTTATTGTCCACACTTGATTACAAAATGAAAGCAACTGGTTAATATTCAGTGTATATACATTTCCTAAATATTCTTCAACTGGACCTTGGCTTAATTCTATTCAAACAAACACCCATACATGAAGGATTATGGAAACCTCACAGAAATGCGAGGACGTAAAATTATTGAGTGTTTTCATGCATGAATGGATTTAATACCCACTTTAAACTAAAGCGAAGGGGAAAGATACTATGTTATATAACAAAGAAAATAAATAACTTATGTTATTGACTAAGGTGACACGATAAGGTTTTTGGTTAGCAGAAAAAATAAAGTGTTATATTTGAATATTTTATAACTCACCCTCAACAAAGTCAGTCCATCAAATTCCTTCGAAACAACCATAACCTTGAAATGAGTTTCCGCATTTTCGGGTACATTATGCATATGAGATTCGTTGACAACTTCGACGTAAACCGGTGAAAGGCGGGTAATCAACTTTTCCCTGATAGCATCTTCTACTGGATGAGTAGACATCCTTCTAAAAAATAATCCAACATAACCTACAAATACACCATTGAAAATCGTAATTTTGAGATTAATATTTTTTATAAATATTTACTAGAGAAATAGGTACCGGATCTTCGAGCGACAATCATGAATGACTTTTTCAGCGTCGGTTATGTTCGAAGAATAAATAATTCAATGCCAATCTTGCTTGACAGGCATTCGTGTGTTGCCATTTTAAAAATAACTTCAGAAACTTCAAGGTTGTCTTGTGTTGCTAGCAGATAGATGAAATATTTTTAATAAATAAGTAACGGGGTAGATTGGAATGCACAAAAAACAGTTTAAAGCAGTCTTTTTTTATATTGCGCATTACGTCATATCATTTTGACAGTAACTCGAGTTTTTTCCATTCGAAAATTATAACCACTCACTACTTTTATTGCGGATTATTATTTGGATTTTCGCAAAAATCACACTCAGGGGCGCTGTAAACGAAACAATATTTTTAAATGCATTATGAGGTTTGTTATAAATGTTCGGTATTATTGTCAAAATAAAAAGTATGTTCAAAGAAAAAGTAATTATCAGAAAATATCTATGTATATGTTTTTATCCATCCGTTTTTTGAGTTAATTTCATTCAAATTTGATAATTAGGACGTAAAATGAACCGTTTCAGAAACATCATTATGTGGGTTTTTTGCTTTTCTAACATTTCGGAATTTTCTTTCAACATTATAATTTATTTAACCGAGTAACGTTAAACTATGATTTATAATACTAAGCTTGAAACAACATTGCGCCTGCAATTATACAATCTGCTTAGCATTTGAGATTTTAATTTAGAAAGTACCAACAATATCTTTTGACTGGTACATTAAAAAAATATATATCGTAAACTAGAACAAAACTAACTTTCGACATGATTCCAATCATTAGTGAATCCGCAGAAGAATAAATACCAGGTAGGTATTTACCACATATTCCGGGATAAGGAAAAAAAAAAAAATATTATTCTTTACAGCTGCCATTTTCACTATGAAAACAAATGTTTTCAGTTGTCAGTTCTAAAAATAAAATAATGCCATTGACAGGTCGTAAGCCCAGTAAATGCCCAGACTTCCATTTTCCCTTATCAAAAATGTTTGTCCCCTCTGTAGCAACAAATTAAAAAATAATATACATAAATCCAAGATAAAGGGATTAAGAAAAAATATACAGTATGAACAGTTTTTTCGAGTATATAGTTTGTGTTAGATTCATGGCGACCTCATCGGGAATTGAACCTGAGACCTCATGCATCGCAGGTATACGCTTTAACCACTAGGCCACGAGGCGGACCAACTTAAACTCCATTTATTTTTTCCTAAGTCATCATATTAAACACACTATTTTAGGGTTCTGGTTCAATTGCGTACATATAACTGTATTCTTCATTCCACCCGGGCACGAGAAAAAATTGGTATATACATATTTTTAAACGTTCTGTTATTAAATTATTTAAAACAAATACCATGTTTTATTTTATAGTGTGCTATTCTGCATTTAACTTCACAGCTGTCATGCAAATTAATTTCTAACTAAAAAAAAACAGTACAGACCGAGTACGTATTTTTTATAGGTATTATAAACATTGTCTAATCAACAACGCTCGATTCACTTATGTTATTTACAGTTCAATAGTTATTTATATTTCTTAACATATCAACAAATTAGGATAGTGTGAAATGTAACAATTATTTAAAAATGATTGATTATAGAATTTTTGCCAGCGCTTAAGCGTAAATCCCTTACTTATGCTAATATAATAGAGGTAATACAAATGAAGTGGTTATGTGTAATTACTGGGATAAATACCGACCTTATATTAAAACAGGTAAAGCGTGCATGTCCAAAATAAATTTATAGTTTCTGTATTATTGACGAAAGTTTCAATACAAAGCATTATTTACCGATTATATCGTAAGTGTCAATTCCATCTTACAAACACCAATAAATAATTGTTATTTCTCATCATCATTATCATCACCCCCTTTCCGCACCTAATGGTGCATATGGACATGCATTGGTACACCAATCGCAGTGTATCTTGATAATTTTTGTTTCATGAAGGTAAAATGATCAGTCTTACGCTTCAGGTACCAGTGCAGGGTTATTTCTTCCAGTATTCATTTGTTTTTACCAGCACATCAGAATGATCTGCAATAAATACCCTCCGCATTCATTTTCTAATTCACTAGTTTTATACAGCTTCCCTGGTATTAAATATGTATAATTATATATGCAATAAATTTATAAAATGAAATAAATAGATAAATGTATAAAAAATATGTTCTATACTAATTTCCCGATTTTCTTTGTAACGTTGATATTTTGATGCACCTATTATAAATATTTATTTTGAAATAATTTTATTTATATAGTGCTAAGAGTGCAATCCTCTTGTGCACAATTTAATAGTAATTATATCAGTGTCTTTCTATGTTCACATTTTTGTTAAAAAAATACTTGTGTACTGTGTATAAAAAGATAACTTGTGTTCCTATCAGATTATTAATTACTGTTGATAAAATTCGTATGTAACTAACGGCAGTTTTAGATTGAGCTCATTATGAAAACGGCGTATATTGTGTTGTGAAGTATGTATTATTTACTCAAGTTATAATAACTATCGTGTTCTAAATAAAATAAAGTTTATTTAGACTGTAAATAAAAAGTGCTGAAATTGGAAGTTGAGTAGAAAATTATCTGCCATGAAGAATTCCGTTTCAGAGGTAAATATTAATAAATACTTGTTTTGAGATGTAGATTATTTGTTTTAGATTATAATAAGCGTTGCTTTAAAAATTGAGTTAGGTCAAGTATGGGAATTCAATAAAAAATAATAATTACATAACACACGATTTTGTAACTTTGCATGGATTATTTTGGAATACTTTGATTTTGAAGTTACGTGTGAATTATTAGTTGTTAGTAAGGCGTCCTTCTTCTGACAAAAATATTTTATAAAAATATATATAATTTGTGTTTTTCTCTGATCAATGGTCTTCAAAAGTCTACACGAGCAGAGCAAACATTCAAAATGTCACATAAAAATAGAGCTTGGGAAATGAAGAAAAGCTTGTTTTTAACAATACCTTTTAATGTATGAACTTCATACATAGGGTAAAACGCATTTGAAATTAATAGTGTTTTTTTCTCTTGAACTAAATTTTTTTCTCATTAACTAAAATTTTTTCTCATGTAACTATAAAATTTTATAAAAACCTTTTTTTCTCAAACGTTTGCTCCTCATATATTGTATATTTTCAATTATGTTTTGGCATAAGAAATAATGGAAACATGACAACCAATTAATTAATAATGCAGATTATCAACAAAGTCCAAAAATTATTGATGGTTGCAAGATAAATAGATTAATCCAATCTCTTTATTTGATGTATTTCACTATCTGCTTTTGATTAATAAATTATTCAGAAATTTATTTTATGTAGGTACTCAATATTTTATTACTAATAAAAGTAAAATTATTAAAAAAATACTCGTATTTTATATTTTGATATACTTACGTTTTTCAGAAAAATGAACTAACCGTTGCATTATGATAGCGAATGGTAAATGTGGATAGGTACTCTATCTGATTTAATACTAATTCATATAATTCTGTATGTACTGGTTTAAAGCCACTGATTTTAAACCCACTGATTCACTAGTTAAATAAATAGCTAAAATTGAATAATTTATATTTTTTCCAATTAAACGTAAAATATTAAACAAGGTAATAAATTTATACGAAATAAAAATAACAAACATATTTTTAAAATATTTTTTTTTATTTGTAATTTCTTAATTTCTAAATTTTTTTAGTTAAATTAATTTTATTTCTGGGTTATAATTGTAATTAATTAATAACTGACTAGGGAGAATGTGTGTTGCCTTTTTTCGCAACTTAAGTTCCTTGTACGTAAAAGAAATGTTTTTTTTTCCAAATAAAAAAAACAAACTACAGAAAACACATTGCAGAAATACAGTTTATTCAAGTATTAATTTGGGCAAACAGGCCGGGTTGTTTGATCATTAGTCTTCAAAATCAGGGGTGACATAAATAATTTAGAAAAAGTAGGTAATCCTTTTTTATACTGATTTATTTGTTTTGGTGTAAACGACCTATGTATTTTCAAAATTGTTACTTCAAAATTTTACACAGTGGGTATGTAGGTATTAATTTATAATAATTATATTAGCTTTTACCGGCGGCTTCGCTCGCGTGGTATTATGGAGAAATTAGTTTAGTTGTGTTGTTTAACAATAAGAATTTTCTAGGTGGAATGATTATATTTTTTGGGGATAAAAATGAGCCTGTTTCAATTGCCGATCCTCAAACTACGTTTTGCAAAAAATGGCGACGTGACATCGTTATTTTGTTTTAATATTGATTCATTTTTTCACTAAGACTTTTCCTGAGGGAGTGATAGTTTTTTCGGGGTGAAAAGTAATCGTAACATTTTTCAGTACTTCATTATTAGTTGTTAGTAAGGCGATGATAGCATCCCTATGCAAAAAATCAAGTTGATCGGTCACTCCGTTGCGATGTGAAGAAAATACAAACACACAGACAAACACAATTGCGCATTTATAAAATAAGTGCATATTATAATCATTCTTCTTCCTCTTTTGCCGCTCTTACCTGAGGTTTGCGACCATCTTTATGAACTCATCACGATCCTGGGTCAGTCTCATCAGCGCTGCTGTATCCAGCACACCGAAGCACTGTCTGAGATTTCTGAACCATGAAGCTCTTTTTTGTCTCATACCCCGTCTTCCCTCTATCTTTCCTTCCATAATAAGTTGAAGAAGGGCATACATAGACTAAAGTATGAGGCTTTTCTTCTTTTGACAGTGGTCAGCAACTCCCGCTCTTTGTTCATAATGCTTAAAACCACGTCATAAGAGACACGATCAGTTCATGAGATTCAAAGCATTCTTCCGCACAGCCAAAGTTCATTAGCCTCAATTTTGTTCATCGTTGAAACTTTAAGAGTCCAACCCTCCACTCTAAAAAGCAACACTGGCGATACGTAAGATTTTATTGTTCTCCATCTTGTGCAATACAAAGGAAAGCATTCATATGCGTTTTATTTTCTGTTTTAAAATATCTGTTATTAACAGTAAATGTACGATTTATAAATACACATTACAATTATTTTTAATAAACTTCGAAAGTTTATTTAAAATATTATTTTGTGTGTGTGATTACTTTAATCCAAAAACGTTGGTCTTATCTGATTTGTAATGTAATCTCAAGTTAGCTAGAAAGTGAGCTTCTTAAAAAATGCTAAAAAGCGGGTGAAAACATTTTTATAAAATATATTTTACTAGCGGACCCGACAGACGTTGTCCTGCCCGAACGTTAGCTTGCCTGCTATTAGCCATAAGCATTTGGATTGAATAAATCTTAATACATATTATATCCTTTATCTTTGTTATTAGCTTGGAAAAAGACTTTTCATGGATAAGTAGGTACCTAGGTACTTGTTAATGATTCAATCCCAAAACTAAAAAATATTAATATTCAAATATTGAATTTAAGTAGGTAGCTAGGTACTTGTTTATGGTTGAATTCCAAAACATAAAATAATTTATTTTCAAATATAGAACTCTTTTTGCAAATGTCAAACTCGGCTCTTCTCACCAAAAGGGATGCACTTTATTCATAAATGTGATTTAAAAAAAAATTAATGTCAGTTAATATTATTTTAGTTTTACCAAAAATCCAGTAAAAAAAATATTTAAAGAATGTACTAGTAAGTGAAGAATCTGATTAGGATCCATAAAAAGCAAATGTTGTTTGTAAACATTCTAAAATAAACTTTTTTTAAATACAAAACAACAACACCCTTTAATTTTTTTGTAAATGCATTCTCGTCGAATGCAACCCTGTTAGGTCGATGAAAAAAGATTTATGCTTCTAACTTTTTTTTTTACATATTCGATTGAAAACTTTAACAACACGCGCAGCGCAAAGATCTACATTTCGCTGAAAACCGCACGTAAATTGGTTAAGCCGTTTAGGAGTTGTTCAGTGACATCACACGTACAGAAAAATTATATTAAAAAAAAGATATGTAGCTCATACAATAACATATACGTAGCAACTCTGCTCATATATAATATGTACCTTTTTAGCCTTTTCAATTGAATCAATTACACTGTATTATGGATAAGTCTGCAGATGCGCCGCTTCCGAACATACTTTTTCTTTAAACTGCATCTCGACTTATAGCATTATGGTATCCAGTAGTCTGTATCGCCCCCATTGATTTTGATTTAATATTGATAACATCGGAACAGGATTGCCGAAAGAATAGAAAATGAAAATCGAATATATGTAGCACAAGAAAGTCGAGGAATTCGGTTTTCATCGTTATCAAAATTGGTTTATCACGGCGACTGAATTAGAAAATATCAGGCGACATTCGTAAAATTTACGAACTAATCCTGCGTAAAACGCACATAAATATAGTAAACAGACTCTTGACTTTGACGGTTTTATAAAATAATAAAAATCTGAGTTTAGTAATTAGTTTTATCTAGAGAACCACTGAATTTGTTTATCTTCAATGAGTCGCATTTGAAGAATATTATGCTAAAAAAGATAAAACAATCCAGAACTATCGATAACTTAATAATTGGGGTCTCAAAACCTTCTTGATTTTGAACTTTAAATAATTTTCGTTGTGTCAAACATGGAAAGCGAATATTTTGCAGTGATCATCAGAAATTTTTGAGGTTTAGAGTCATGCAGCATTTTTTAGTCGAGCTACGCGTAGAAAAAATAAAATAAAATTCAAGTTGATTTTGAGACAATCTTTATTTTTTTTAATAACTAAGTTCATTGAGGCGTCCTATCTCGAAGATAAAAAATATTTTACACATTTTTAAGCACTCATTTTATGATTAGATTTTCAAAGAGAAAATAAATAAAGGGAGGTGTACGAGAACATTCCAGCTTATTTAATTTATTTATTCATATTTTACTCTTACAAACTATAAACAATAATAAAAATAATGTTACCTCACTGGGGTTACTCGTGCCGAGGATACTTAACAATATACTTTTTTGAAATGTTTTTATATTTGAGAATAAACAAAGAAGACTAACTTAATAAACGTAGATAATTAACAAAATATTCAGACTGTTTTAAAAACTAGGTATATATGTACATTTATATTATTTATGACGCACAATGAAAACGCTCCCTTCAGGGTTATATGATAACTTATTATAATTAACATAGTTATTATATAACCTTGACGAGGGCAATGTGAGTTGCCGAAACTAGTCGGTTGTGACAATAAAAAAAGTGGTTCATAAAACAAAGTAATTTTATTTATACCTTTAAAAGATTTTTCTTGTTAAGTGTAAAAAGTGAGAGAGTTAAACCCCATCATCATTCCCTTTCCGCATCTAATGGTGCATAGGGCACTGCATTGGTACAAATTGGTGTACACATTTGCGATTGCATAGCGAATCTTTATCATTTGTTACATGAAGGCAAGATGATCTGTCTTTCGCTGTAGGTACCAGTCCAGGGACTATGAAATATTCTAGTGTGAAATATATCAACCGTGTGGGGGAATCGAACCCGAGAACTTTTATATAGTTGGATAATTTATAAAGCGCCATTTTTGTGAAAATCACCTCAAGGGCGCTGTACAATTAATAAATATCCCAGTACGTCTTGCAGCTACAGAGCGCATGGACGGTTGGGATTCTAGTTCCTCGTTTTCAATTAAGATCAATCAAAAATTATAATAGATAGGAGCTAGATTACAGGACGTCTTGCAGCAACAGAGCGCATAGACAGTTAGAAATTTAGCCCCCATTTACACATTTTAAAAATTGACAAATAAATTTAGTGTATTACAAAATAATAATAATATGAATAGTAAAAAGGAGTAAGATTACAACACGCCTTGCTGCTACTAAGCGCATAGACGATTGGAATTCTAGACCCCGTTTACAAAATTAAGGTATTTTAAAGTTGAAATATGAAAGCTAGATAACCAATCACCGTGCAGCTACAAAGCGCATGGATGAGAGGAATTCCAGCAAAGTTAAAACAATATCAATAAATTTATAAAAAATAGAGTATAGTAGTAAATTGGTCAAGTGTTCATACCAAGAAGTAAGCAATAAAAAACTAAATAAATAAAGCACTGTATCAACTCCATGGTTAACAAAGGGAGATAGATGTCCGAAGAGAATCTTTTGTAGACAGTAGGTAGATATCGTCACCATGTGGTCCACTAGGCTGCTGGAGAATTTCTGGAAACGCACGTGTGTAAACCCCAGGATTACGCCTATTGTTCCAACGACTTGGTGTCCATTTTGGTCCGTATTATTTCGTTTTATGAGACGCAACATTCCTGTTCAAATTCACTTCTTTACATGAATATTACACAAACGCGTGTATAAGCGGTTTGATTTATAATTTTGTATATTATTAGAAGGCAGATATTTGAAATATTATGTATTTATCAATAAATGTCAGTTCACTTTTAGTAGCACTGTTGTAATTTTTTAATTATGGGTGTAGTGTTCTAAATAGCAAAATTTAGGTACTTTCGCGTCAAAAACTGATGCATTCTTAAACGGTTTTAAAGGATTCATTTAAAATTTTATGATTTTAAGGTTACAGACGCACTATTTTTGTAAGTTTCCATTGTTCACTATTTGTCACATATTTTGTTAAGAATAAAGTATAAAACAATGCTATTAAATAAATAGTCTTCTTTTTTCCACTGTTTGTTGAAACATGACTACACTACTACACACTAATGATTTATAAACATAAACTCATTGTTTTCTAACATATAACAACTTATTTTCAGATTTATTATAAGATTATAAGCTACGGTTGGGGAGGAACTATATTTCACGCCCAGCCCGTACGGTGGCTGAGCGTGAATTTGCATGGCAGGCAAACGCTCTGACCATTACACCACGAGGTTGACATTAATATACATACCCGCAAAACATTATAAGGTTTCTAAAATAACTAAAATTTAAATTTATGTTTTTTAGTACTACTTTATGACCAACCTTTCTTTTGACCAGTCTGAGTTTTGGTTGGCTGGAAGATGTATAATATTTTTACTTTTTTTTAATCAGAAAATTTATAAAATAAACATTAGATAACTATGAAATAAAATACAATTTTCTTTTATACACCATACTTTATTTCCATATATGTATTTGTCTATACGGTTCTTTCTTTTATTTATTTTTATTATATTTATTGAATTGTATCTTGTATACCAAAAAAATAAAATATTCGGGTTGTGGTCCTGTGGCTAGTGTCTCGGACTCACGGACCAAAGGTCTGTGGTTCAAATCCCACTCTACCCCAACTTGATTCCCATTTTCTAATAGTGAGTTATTTACAACTCGTTGAAAATGGCCCTCAGAATTAAATATTTGCGTAAATTATAACGCAAATATTTCTTTAAAAAAATAAATAACTATATTACAGTTTTAAATAAACATTACAAGAATTATTATAATTTAGAACAAAAAGACTGCACGGAATAAATATTTATATGAAATGGATCAACGTCTTTATTTCTATTTCTATGGATACGGTCCAAATTATAATAAAACGCGTAAATATAAAGTATTTACAAAACTAGGACTAAATAATTGGCAGTTTGTAGGGTTGAAATCTTCGATTACCCTAAAAAAATATTTGGACTTGTTAAGAGAATTTTTAAATGGAACTTATGACAACACTTGTGATATTCGAACGACATCGACAGTCAAGTGTGTCGGTGGATATCAAAATTGGTTAAATCCAAAATTGGTAAAAAAACATTTTTTGTGGAAACACGATTTTAGTTTAGTTTTATATAGAATACTTATTTAAAAAATGGGAAAATCCAATATTACACTATAATAATTATTGTCGGAAGTTTGATTTTATATCAAAATCGGCAACATCCACTCAATAACACTCAATAATACTCAAATAACACAATAACACTCAAAACAATTAGTTTTAGACACTCAATGACAGATTAGATCAAAACTGGTTAAATCCACGAATTAATTTGATCAAAAGTAGTTAAATCCATTCCAATATATCAAAATGAGTTACATCCAAATTATATATAAGTTTGACACGGAAACTAAGTCTAGTCGATCAAATCAAATAACGTAGAATACTTTTATTACCTACGTCAGACCTACATATAGTCCAAATAACAATTTAGTCGAATAGTAATAATCAGTTTCAGAAAAGTGTTTTTTGTGAAAAAATGCTTATTCTGGATATATCCATTTTTGATGTTAACCGACACAAATGTACATTTTTTTATTAAGTTCTTTTTAAAGTTTTGAGGTACAGTTGACGATATTTGTGACGCCTTATTTCCAGTGTGAGTTTATTTAGGTTTGAACACACACATTTTTTTATTAGTACCTATACAAATTATGACATAATATACGAACGTACGAACGACATTATTCCCACGAGTCAGATTAAATCATTACGGTTTTAATATTTGGCGTTAATTGCATTTGCAGATATTGAATTTCTGTTAAGAGTAGTAACTTTATTTTGATTATGTTATGTTATATATAAATATATTGAGTTATGAGATTTCGAAGTGAACCAAAACTGTTTTGGTGCCATAGATGGCCGCTGTGAGATTTCCCTCATGGAAAGATTGGTCTGTAACAAGCTACCGGCACGGCACCCGTGTCCCGTACTGCAACGCTAAAAATCTGGGCGCTAGAGAATCCTAAACAGGGATTCTAAAGTCGAACGTAAATAAATATAATATATTGCTTTTTTGTATTATATTGGAGTTTATTAATTTGTTAACATTAGTAATAAAAATAAAATACAACATGAAATTGTGATGCATAATGACGGGCAACAAATTTACGACACTAAGCAACGACAAAAAACAATACTTCTGCTCCCAAAGAAAAAAACAAATTACGGACAAAGGCACTATAATTTTCTGGCCCCTAAGCTATACATTTTTTTAAGTATGGACATATCGGTAAGCTAAATGAAAAACAATGTTTTTAAAACTCTAGTCCATAAATGAATTGCTAAAAAGACTAGACAGGAAGCTGAGGAATATGTTTCATATATGAGAATATTATTTTAATTTTTTGAAAATCCTTTCTCATTTTATGAATGTATGTAGGTATGTTTTACAATCTTTTTTTACATTTCTTTTGAATTTTTACACAACAATTGATGTGAAAGTATGAACTATTATGTACAAAATAAATCATACACTCACAC
>NW_028279706.1:0-108534 GCF_059751315.1 Micrasema longulum
TATATCCTAATTTCTTGCAACAGAGAAGGAAAACATTATTGAGAAGGAAATAAGGAAGCCTAGGCATTTTCAGGGCTTATGACCTGTCATTGTCATTGTCAATATAGATCTGAATAACTCCTTAGGGAGGAAATCTAGCCAGTCTGCAAAAATTTGGACATACTCAAAACATTGTTGAATATATTTATAGTCCAAAAATTTCACCTAAAAAAACTTTATCATCATCGTCCCACTATCCACACCCAGTGGTGCAAAGGGTACTACATTGATCAATCAAATGCAGCATTTTTCTCGATATCTGATTAACAAAGGTTATGTTATCAGTCTTACGCTTCAAGTTCCAGTACAAGGACAACGATGAAAAATACTTATTTGACAATTGTAGTGAAACCGAGACCTTAACCATGATAGGCAAACCCTCCAACTACAGGCGGACGTTTCTCCATTCGATTTCCTTTTCCAGGATGTTTACCTGAGAGCAGCCATCGAATCGAAAACACTCGGTTCTCTTATTATTTGATATAATTTTAGTAAATGCCTAGACTTCCATATTCCCTTCTTAAAGGTTTTCTCCATCCCTGTTATAATTTGTTAATCTAAGTGACTCCCGAAGAGGTGAAATCCAGTCTTTTGTCTACAAACATTTGGACAAACTCAAATATTGTTTTATAATTTTTAATCTCAAAACAGTGCAGTGCACACATAAATATATTCTTATGTGTGCTCTTACATATTATTTTTTTTCAAAAATGATTTTTCCCATACGAACTTTATGATTAATTCACACATAAAACGGTATATTTCACCCGTCCAGACACAGAAATAAACGGCAGAGGATAAAACAAAAAGCGTTTTATGTTAGCATATTTTCGAACCTTTTAAATTTTTAAAACATTACAAATGATTGCAGTAGACTGCTGCGAGACATAGCACAAATTTATATATTATTGAACGTGATGTTTAGTAAAATTGATGTTAATGTAGTATTTTTTTTTGGTATTCTTGAATAATATGCATCCTTACACTTTCCATTATGTTGCATCCTGACTCAACACAATGCTCTTGGCCTCGTAGAGTTAGGGATACGTTATATTTTTTGTAATACGTATAAATAAATAAATAAACTATTTAGATATTATTTTCTGAAAATGCATGTTACAAAAAAAAAACAATGAATGCAATATGTTCATATTTCTACAAACGTATTTTCTCATATAAAAATTCGGGTAGGAAGTAAGATATTGCTTTAAGGCAATATATCTGCCTTCTTGTTTATGTATACATTTTTTCATCACCATCATTATTCCCTTTTCCGCACCTAATGATGCATAGGGCACTGCATTGGTACACCAATTGCAGCGTATCTTGATCATACTTTTTTGTTACATGAAGGTAATATGATCAGTCTTACGCTTCAGTTACCAGTTCAGGGTATATGAAATATTCTTGTGGGAAGACACCCTTTAAATTTATTTTTTTTAAATTTATTTTTTTATTTTTTTTTATTTTATTTAAATCTTAAAATAGGGCACACATATCATACATATTGTTATGTGTGTTCTAATAATAACATTGCAAATATATTTAATTTATAAATTGTTTATCACATATGTCTTGACCATTATTTTCAAAAATATTTACAAAATAGTCTTAAATTAAAGTCCTGCTGAGTTGCATACATACAAATCGTCAGCAGGTTCTTATAAATTACATCGATTATTTACACTTAACCTACATTAAAAATATTTTTACTTGAAAAACATTACATATTACATTATGAAAAATTAAAAACTATCACTAATACAAAAAACTTTTTTCTAATAACCATAATTTGAGCAAACGTCTCACTCCTGTATTTAATTCAGTATTAATAAATATTTAATTTCAACCGTGTCAGGAATCAAACGCGAGACCTCTGGCATGGCAGGCAAACGCGCTGACCATTATACCACAAGGCCAACAATACATTTTTGCATGTACATAAAAGTAACAATAATTAAATAAATAAACACTTTTCCCTCTTAAAATATACAGAAATTACGTTTTAATGTACAATGTAAATACGTATTTGATTATCTTCGGTTCGTAAAGTTTCTATTTATTTACATTTTTTTTTCATTAAGTTTTTGTTACTGTACAATATAAATAAAATAAAATAAATTAGAATAGTCATTTTCAACTCGCATTTTATACAATCACCGATGAAAAATGTAATACAAGTTCACATAAATAATAAATAATATTTTCCGATAAGATTAAGTTTCCTCCCTCGAAGCCTCCCCTTCTCACCCTCCCGGAAGATATATGAAGTTGTCACGGCTCTGTTATATTTATCGCTACCGTTTCAATCGACTACCAGACGCAGTCTACTGCACTCGTAACTCCTTTATGTAACGATATACGTAAGGGGAAGTTTAACGAAAAAATTCAGCCAATACTAGAATAGAAAATAAAATGAAGCCAGAGAAAATCACAAGAAAAATGTGATTTCAAACATTCGAACTACGGAAAAAGAACTTGAAATAATTTCAGGCAAATAACATTTATTGAATTTTACATTTTATTTATTGGTGCACACGTTACATAAGCCTTTTTACAAATATAATGATTTATATTAGAAATTTTTCAATTTTTTAATGTTCCATCAATTGACAGAATATATAAAAAAATCTGCACATTAAGTTGTTCACGTAGACGCCAATATTATGTTAATATGCCAAAATTTAAAACTAAACATTTTCAAAAAATTCGAACAAACTCAACATATTGTTGATAAATTGTCACGGTCAGTGTAGGTTGAAATAAATTATTTGGTCCCAGGTGGGCGACATTATAGAGGTAGGTTATCAAAAACCAATAAGCAAATTTTTAAGATTAAGAAGAATAATGCGGATAACCAAATAAAGTACCTACAAACAACTTACCATTCACCAGTTTCGCTCAATCGGCAAGAACATGAGAATTCTCCAA
Organism: Micrasema longulum; assembly: GCF_059751315.1. Taxonomy (NCBI): domain Eukaryota; kingdom Metazoa; phylum Arthropoda; class Insecta; order Trichoptera; family Brachycentridae; genus Micrasema; species Micrasema longulum. Next base: position 2,971 of record NW_028279706.1, read on the forward strand.
AATAATAAGATTATGTTTTATAAATTTAGTTTTATGAACGGAATCAAAAACGTTATCTATAAAATACCTTACGGAAAATGGAACAAATATGACTTAAAGATCTGGATTTTATGAAATAAACAACTCGTTAGTGAAATACAAAATTTTAATAAAAGAAGCAATTCTCTACAAATGTACCAAGATTAGTTAATATAAAAATTCAAAATTCTGCCTAGATAATATGAGTAAGTGGTTGACAATAAATTTATCTAAGAAATAAATATTCGTAACAATAATAATGACAAGTGAAATAGATTCTTGGTTGTTTTCTTCTCGAGATGATATGAAATAATGTTGATTTTACAAAATAAAATCCGCAGATGGGACTCGATATGCGATGTCTTCGGTTGATGTATTTTTACTCGTGGTTGGCACAGTTGATGATTTCCCAGAAAATTATTTGTCGACATTTTAATTCAGTAAATGATTGTCTGCTTCCTTGCATTTGTAAATTTGTGTCTCATGATCTTGAAAAAAGCTTTAAAATCTGACACTGACTTTTCCAGGTATTTACGAATAAACTTCGTAATAATTAGTGATCCATTCAAATCATAGAGTAAATATACTACATTGTAAAATCTTTATCATCAGACACAGTAGATAAAAGGTGGAGTAAATAATTTTTTTTTTTTTGACTTTTCAATGATCTCCCCTCCCACAAACCATCATTAACACGAAAGATCTTCAAATTTAAAAAAAAGAACTGAAGAAATATCTTTTAGATACTTTATAGTGCCTGTTCATAAATAAATTTGTAAAATATAAACAAAATAAATGTAATATAAACCTGTCATAAAAAAAAAAAAATTGTCCCACCGAAAAGTCTTCAGACTTAGTGGGTAACAAATTCCTGTATGTATTTTTAAACTATAAAATAAACGCTGCTCTGCAGCACTGAAACTGAAATGCATACTCATCTACTAAAGAAAGTAAAAAAATTAAGAAAATTATAAATTAGATTTACTTTTTTTATATATTGATAGTTAAATCATTAGAATCGTAAACATTAGCTCTAAATATTTAACGTTTTTTATCGTTATTTCCAATTGGTGAAAATAGCCTATTGTAACAAATAAAGTATATTATTCAATACTTTACCGAACTCCCCTAATAAAGCAATACAAAAGTTTGATAATACTAGAAGTACATGTAAAATAATCTAAATATGCTGCCTGCGCCTTTTTTGCTTTATAAATAAATACTGAATTTAATACGCAATAAAAATAGTCATACATATTTTAATATTTCAATTTATACAGACTTGGCAGATTTGTGAAATACACCGGAATTTCTGTGGAGCGCGTCGTGTTATATGATATATTATGTCCGTCCCTATATACGTAGGGGGTAAGTAAGTATAGGTCGGGGATGAAGAAAAGCCTCCGTAAATAGGCCACGCCACGATCCCTAACGTGAGGGGGGTTTAAAATGGATTATCAACTTTATCAGGGATAAATTACTTCGTAAAGCACTCAAGAGGGTGAGAAATTTGGCAAAATAAGTGCTATTACATACGAAAGAAAATATTAGCTGTACAGAGAGAAAATATTACTAAAATAAACAATTTTTGATCTAAAAATAAAAATCTGTTTCATTGAAATGTGTTGTGTATCAAAGTTGAAAAGAATATAATTACCAAGCGACATGTAGCAACTTTACAGAAAAGAGAATTTTTTTTTTTTTTTTTAATTAATAAAGAATTTCGCATTTTCCGTTTTTATTTCAATTGTGTAAGAATCCCGTCAAAATAATACGTATGTATAAGTATTCTTCGGTAAATATTATTAAACAGTTTTTTTTTTCATAAATATTGATTCTTAAATTAAACGTGAAATAAAACGATTAACCCTAAATAAATATTAAATTCGGATTAACATTATGTGAAATATTCACCGACAGGCACTAATTAATATGGGCATTTCGAACGTACTGTAGTTACACTATTCAAACTTTGCAAAATTCTATGATCGAATTGCTACTACATAAATATGTATACCGCCAGAAACACAATATTTAAATATCTTACAATTATCAGCTAGGGCTCTACTTTGGTACAACTTAATTTGTCAGCATGCGTCGCACTCCGAGTTCGTACATGATTGCAGTCTGATTCTAAGTTTACGATACTTTAACACGAGCTCGTGTTAACAGAATACGGATTTGAGTTTACGCTCGAAGTAAAGCGCGGCCGTGTTAATTTCAGCGTTAACTTGCGATAGCACGGACTCAGAATTAGACCTCAGGTTTACTAGTATGGAAGGGCTAGCTGTTCCTAGATATTGGAATAACTATTGAAAATGCACACATCATTACAGTATACCTAAAATATTTAACATGTTAACAAACAATATTTAAAATACTGAGTTAAATACAGGAGTAAGACGTATTCTCAAATTGCGGTTAATCAAAAACAGTATTTTGTATTAGTGATAGTTTTTAATTTTCATAGTTAATAGAATATGTTATGTTTTTAAAGCAAAATTATTATAATGTAGGTTAAGTATGAATAATCGAATCAATTTATAAGAACCCGCTGACGAGTTGTATGTATACTCGTACAACTCAGCAGGACTTTAATTTAAGACTATTATGTAAATATTTTTGAAAAAAAAATATTTTTTAAAAGTATTATTTTTATCATTAAAAACTTACACTTTTCGCATTTGCATCCCTTTTCTATTACCTTTTAAGTACAATATGTATTTATCACTTTAAAAACTGTGTAATATCATATGTATGAGTATATTGTTTTTGTATTATTTTATAGTTTTGTATAGAACGCTGTTATGTTTAATGTATATTTCAACAATATTTTGAGTTTGTCCAAGCTTTTGTAGACAAGGATTGGATTCAGCCAATGACAGGTCATAAGCCCTGTAGATGCCTAGACTTCTATATTACCTTCTCTTAAATGTTCTTCATCTCTGTTGTAATATGTTAATGTATATATCTTTATGTTAATAAACGGCATTTGTGCCGAGTACAATAATAAAATAACACATTGAACTTATGTTTAAGTACCTGATGACAAATGATAAAGTTTAGTGGTTTTATGTTTGTTAATATACTATAAAACTAAGACGCTTTTTTAAAAAAAAAAAAATGTATCAGCGCAACGATTTTCAATTAATTCAAGTTTTTTATATTTTTTTTATTACTCCGCGTGTGACGTCTCAAGTTTTCTTCCCCTTCTTCTCGATGAGATCTGCTGATTGATCGATGAGCAAGAAACGAGGATTACAAGTATTATCGCCTGCACCACGCAAGGAAATGTTCATGGTCATCAACAAATGTAGATGTTTTCCGCACTCTCGAAGAGTTCAGATCTATATATTTCTAGCAAAAGTTTGTCAACATCACGCAAAGTAATGGAATGACTCGTAGAAGACGAGGCAAAAGCACCTTTAAATACAGAATTATAAAAATCAAGATCTGTGTAAGAGTAATTTTAAAACAGATAGATATTTTAAAAACCCTTTTTAAAAAAAAAACCTTAAAGGTTATATTTTAAATATTAGTTATTATTTTTTTAATATAACTTATTTTATAAACATAAATCCATGGTAACATATCACAACAGAGATGAAGAACATTTAAGAGAAGGTAATATAGAAGTCTAGGCATCTACAGGGCTTCTGTCGATGGCTGGTTTGAGTGGCCACTTTACACACTGTGTAACAATCACCATTCTGCCCATATTTAAACATCTATATTCCTTCAATTCTTTCATCTGTTGATGTTTGTAAAGTTGAAGAGCTGAAACCTTTATTTATGCGGGTGAGATTCATCTAATTGAATTATTTCACCTACATACTAGGCAATGCCTGAAAATGTTATTTTTTCAATTTCTATACTTCTTCATGGACCAAGTTGATAAATCCGTGTGTTTTTCTTACATTGCATAATATATTTTTTTTCTAAAAAAAAATATTTTTGCTGATATTACGAATATAATTAGAGAAATGTTTTTATGTATTACGAATGTGTATTAACTAAGTAATATTTATTTCTAATTCTTTGTCAATATTCTTATTGGTTACAAAGTTATTGTATTTTAAGATGAAAATAAGCTGTTCGCCCCATTGTGCAACGCTTGAAACCCTTTTTCAAATGTTTAAACTTCTTCTAGGACCATTTGGTTTTATTAAAATATTTTTAGTTTGTCCAAATGTTTGTAGACAATAAGCTGGAATTCACCTCCTGGGAGTCATTTAATTAACAAATTACAACAAGGATGGATAGAAGAACATTTTATTATTATTAATCTCAAAATTTCAAAAGCATGTCAATAATTTTCGGTTTTGGCTGAAAATCTGGGTTATTACAAAATGACCTTTCTTCCCGCTTTTTTGCCCTATCCATAACTTAATTCCCCATTTTCCAAGGCACTTTATTTGAAGATAACTTTTCCAAATATGTATCGTAATAGTTTCAATATTTATTCAAATAAACTATTTTGATATCCTTTGAAATCAATTAAATTCTTTACAGATGGTTGATTTATACTACGTACAATAGTATGACAGATGGAATGCTCTGGTGAGGTCTTGTGATGGTATTTGCATGTAGAGTTTGAGTCAGATATTAACGAGAAGACACGTACTTAATATATGAATTTCCCCTTGACACAAAGCATGTAGGAATGCCTGCTGTTTATTGAAAACTACAATTGGAAAATATGTCAGTCACAAAAAAACAAGTAATTCCAGCCATATACTTTATGTCTACATATTTCCTACATTATTATTCAATTAATTCTAGAAAACACAACCAGGCAAATGCAAGGTAGAAAGTTTTTTTTTTTTTTTAATAAGACCAATGAGGAAAGTTCAGTGCTACGGGAAATTAGATGTAAAAAACGTTTTCTCACGCGCGATAAAAATTAGAGCATTCAATTGTACGTCGAAGTTTTTTGAAAATAAAAATGAATTCTTTGATAGTACATCACTAGTTCAGATGAACAATAATTAATCACTTATAACGTTGTTACATATTTTTTCATTTTAAAAATTTATTGCATAATATAAGCATACATATTTAATAACAGGAAATCTCTATAAAACTAGTGAATAGAAAATGAAAACGGATTGTTCTCTTTTTAGTATAGTCTTCATCTAACATGGCTCAGCCTGTTCTACAATGGAGAATTTTTAACTTTTAAAGTATAAGTAGGTTTATACTAATATAATAATAACGAAAAATTTCTCAATTATAAATGCCTAGCTAATCAAATATAAGAAATTAATAATCGTTATCATACACATATAAAGTATATACGAGGGTTGTGTAAAAAAAAATGCTCTCAATTTTTTTTCAGGTTTAAGGCATTTTTTATTTGAACTGAAAAATATATCATTGGAAAATTTAATTTCACATAATCATCATATTTTTCAACGCATTTTTGTTGACGACTAATCCACTTTTGGAATCCAGCTTCAAAGAAGACCGCCGCCAGTCCGTGGAGGAATTTGGTGACCGTCCTGCTTGTTAAGTTTATTTATTGACTCTAGGGACCACAATAAATTCGGAAAATTATTGCGAGACCTTGAAAAAACCCAGAAGAGCCATCCAAAATCGCCGGAGAGGAAGACTGACGAAAGGCGACTGCATAACGACAATGCGCGCCCCCACGTCTCTCGCCAAACCAAGAATTTAATCGAAAATTTTGGCTGGGATCTCATTGAACAGGCTCCCTACAGCCCTGATGATGCACCGAGTAAATTCCACTTGTTTCCAAAATTAAAGCAACACTTAGTTGGGCAACGTTTCGAGACCGATGAAAGAGTGCAGGAAGCGGTCACCAAATTCCTCCACGAAATTCGGCGGGAAGCTGGATTCCAAAAGTGGACTAGTCGTCAACAAAAATGCGTTGAAAAATCTGGTGATTATGTTGAAAAGTAGTTAAGAAATTAAACTTTTCAATGATGTATTTTTCACTTGAAATAAAAAATGCCTTTAACCTAAAAAAATTGAGAATCTTATTTTTTACACAAGCCTCGTATATGTGCCAATAATACATGTTACTGAAATTACTATAATATAGTATATGTTCAAAGAGATTTTAGGTTTTTGGATAGCCACTTTTTTCAATGTTCAGCGTGTTTTGACAGGTACGGGGTTCTCCTTTTAAATGTTATAAAAACTCACGCACATGAATTCGTGATTTCACGGGCGGAGTAATTTCAAAATCACAAAACATAAGAAAATCACAGCATGAAAATACGATAGATAAAAATAAAAATAAACCTATTACAACAGAGATGAAGTACTTTTGAGAGAAGGTAGTATTGAAGTCTAGGCATCTACTGGGCTTATGACCTGTCAATGGCTGGTTTAAGTGGCCACTTCACACACTGTGTAGCATTCACAATTTTGCCCATATTTGAACATCTATATTCCTTCAATTCTTTCATCTATTGATGTTTGTGAAGTTGAAGAGCTGAAACCTTTATTTATTCGTGTGAGATTCATCTCATTGAATTATTTCACCTACTTACTAGGCAACGCCTGAAAATGTTATTTTTTCAATTTCTATACTTTTTCATGGACCAGGTGGATTTAGTTGATAAAAATAAACCCTTTTTTTGATTATTCTGATAGTCTACTGCTAAACCAAGAATTTAAAAAAAAACACTAAACGTCCTCAATAAAACGATTTCAGTAAAAACTATTATGATTGTTAATGAGGGAAAAAAAATAAACTAGGAAATCCGTATTGAGTAGGGATATTCTTAAACGATATCGATTAATAACATCTAAAATTAAGTACGCTGAATAGATGAGAAGCCATACAAAAAATAACTGAATGTGAGTACTTTATAAAAGCTAATAGTGAAAAACCTGCATTCCGCAAAAGAGGTATTTTTATAACGGTTTCACGAAACAATTACTACTACTACTACCATCACGCCATTTCTCCGTAGGGGTAGGCAGAGAAAATAGCCCGCCACACACGTCTATTCTGGCATACATTTCCAGCTTCTTCCACATTCATATCAATTTTCTGTTAGGGCTCTACTTTGGTAAAAATTAATTTGTCAGCATTCGTCGCACTCCGAGTATAAACACAAGTTGGTACATGATTACAACACCAGGTTTACTAGTATGGAAGGGCTAGCTGTTCCTAGATATTGCAATAAATATGGCCAAAGGACACTGCAATACAGTACACCTAAAATATTTAACACGTTACCAAACAATATTAAAAATACTGAGTTAAATGCAGGAGTGAGACGTTTGCTCAAATTGTAGTTATTAGAAAAAAGTTTTTTGTATTAGTGATAGTTTTTAATTTTTCATAATGTAATATGTAATGTTTTTTAAGTAAAATTATTGTAAATGTAGGTTAAGTGTAAATAATCGATGTAATTTTTAAGAACCTGCTAAAGAGTTGTATGTATGCAACTCAGCAGGACTTTAATTTAAGACTATTTTGTAAATTTTTTTGAAAAATAAATAAATTATTAAAATACATCTTGTCATACATGCCCTTCGGCTCTGTCTGCTTTTGACATGACCAGATTTAAGATTTTGGTTTATCTGATCATGCCACGTCTTCCTCGGTCGTCCTCGTCTCACGTTACCGTTCATTTTCGCCATATATACTTGTTTTACCATTATTTCGTCGTCCATTCGTTCTACGTTACCAAACCATCTCAGAGACCCTTTCTTAATCTTATCAATTATACTTGACTCAGATTTACACTCTCGCCTGATTTCATCATTCGTAACCCTGTCGTACATTGATTTCCTACACATTTGTCTAAGATATCGCATTTCAACCGCGTTCACTCGGCTTTCATCCTTCCTCTGCCAGTTCCATGTTTCACTTCCATACATAAGTGTTGGGACTAAAACTCCGTTTTGCACGGCCAGTTTAGCTTCGATTGACATATCTTTATTAGCAATTACTGTGTTTAGTGCTCCGTTTATTTTGTTGCCCGCATTCACTCTCCTTTCAACAGCTTTTTCTACTCTTCCATCTCTTGAAAATATGCTTCCCAGATACACAAATTCTTCTACTTGTTCGAAACATTCTTTGTTTACATTTATTATGCCGTCAGTAACCTCACGATCCCTTTCACGAAACAATTAAATTGATAAAACGGTTAATGTGACTGATATTCTTATCAAATAATTGAAACGCTTATATGTTACATAAACTACTAATTATATTACAAATATTCAAACAATTTTATCACCTTTTTTCTATCAGCATCCAGTAGTGAATAGAGCACTGAATTTGTACTTGACTTGCAGCGTACCTCATTCATTTATGTTATATAGAAAGTGAGGTAATCAGTCGTACGCTCCGGGTGCCCGTCCTGGAGCAATAGAATATTGCAGTGAAACTACTATTTCGCATACCCGAGAACCGTTAAAGACCGTGAGCATTGAGTTAAGAATAGTCAAGTAACCGCATACGAGCATCAAACAGAAGGCAACTAAACTACTCATAAATGAGTAGTTGTACGTTTTGACCCATTAGTTTCTTTGTAGACGTCGCTCAGTACGCAACTCCATATTTGAATTCAACTATGCCGTGTTGTGTTCTTTTAAAGTGTAAAAATACAGCTAGGATCTTAAAGACACAGGATGGGATCACATTTTATGTGTAATTAGCAAATTAATGTGTAAGTAGCAAATACATTACTTAAAAATGGAATAATTTTTCCATCTGTCAGATTGTCGAAGAAAAGAAAATTGATATTTTGTTAGTGTTGCCAGGGTAGTAAATTTTTTTACCCTACTTTGCTCATCTAATGAGAGAACTTTTGAAAATTAGACCTCGGATTAAACAACTCTGTGGTGGACATTTGACCGACATTATCTTTAAAACATCAAATATTATTTAACATGATATACAAATATCCGGTTTATATAAAATAAAATTTGTTTTATATTTTAAGTTCAAAGTTCATTAATTCAATTACTCTTATTAAATGACCCTTTACTTATCAACTCTGATGTGTCAATCAATACTTCCGCGTGCACAATAAAATTTTAGAGAAATTAACAGTTTCTTTTTTTTTTTTACGTCACATTTGTGTTATGATTATATTTTTTCCCATCGTGTAACATTACTCGGCGACATCATGAATGCGCGCAACAAAAGTGGGGCATAGTGGGGGAATTTTCGGACACTGTCCGATGTATTTAAATATGATTCTACGCTCCTTCTGGACTATTCTTAATTATATGACCGTGGGTCTTCTTATAGGATTCGCTCATTTAAAAAATCAATGTTTTTTTGTCAATAAATGAGTTACTCTTTTTAAATGCTTAATTTTGCGATTTCGGATATCACGATTTTAATTTAATTTTACTGTACTACTTTCACTGCCCCTTTCGCTGAGAGCTTGGCAAATTATATGGAGGGCCTTTGTAGGATATTGTCGTTCTTCCTCATGACCATATTGCAAACAATGGTAGCAAAAACTGTGTTCATTTATAACAAATTTAGTCACAAAAGTATATTTAATAACATTAAATTAACAAATTACATTATTATTACAATTATTTTTTATGTTCCTTAACTCCGAAGCCCTCCATACAAGTCTTCAAAAGATAAATTTCATGATCATGAATCTAACATCGCGCATTAAAAGGTTATTTACTACACTGATTTAATCATGTCACAGTGAAATAGTAGGTTTTACGTTTGACAATTTCAACACCAAGGGTTAGAAAGACAAAATTACATCCCTTTGATAGGAAAAGACGTAAATTCATACTCAGAGACATTAGGCTCCTATGACAATATACAAAATTTACCAACCAATCCGCACATTCTCTCAAAGATGAGAGTTTGGAAAGTAAATGGAATCTAGCAGTGGCGGATCACATTCGACTGCAATGGTTTACGTCCACCCTGCCGGGAATCGAATATCAAGACCTCAAGTATGGCAGGCAAACGCGCTAACCACTGTGTACACCACAAGGTGAACTTATTTCCATTTATTTAGAGTAGAAAAAACTTGTCCAGGGTTTTGTTTATTATTTTACACTGGATTCTTTATTCACCCAAATATAGAATTTGAAATATTTTAAATGATAAGTATTTTGATAATACACAAAAATTCAAAATATAAATGCATGTATTATAAAGGAGAAAACTAAATTATTCGAAACGTTTTGGATTAGAAATAAAATGAAGTTTCAAGGAAGCGCCCTTTATTCTGAGAGCAGGTGTTTTTTTAGCACCAAAGCGCGATTGTATTATTCGGGGCCTGTTCAAAATCGCCGCGTCACGTCAGAAGGAAAATCACTACGGTCCTATGACGCACAAATCGTAGCTAACAAAAACGAACGCACTACCCTCCGACGAGGAAAACTAGGCTTCGTAGTATTTAACCAAATAGAAAGCTTATTGTTTAAGAAGAAATAAATTCCGAAAACTTCCATTTTTAAGGTGCGGAATACGCAAACAAGTTTAACTGTGGGCATAACTACTGGAATATAGTAAAGTTTTTTTTTTTTAAATATGGACGCTGAGAAAAATAAGTAATGCTTTCTATTAACAAACTATATTTCTGTATTATATTATGAGCGAAAACCTAAATTAGTATGGCGAAAATCATTGTCATTTATCATCGTTTACAACTAAAAAAAATTTTTTTTTATCTGTTTATATGATATTTAATATGCCCCTCAATTTATTTAAAAATAAATAAGGACTCATTCTTTCTGATTTCAATACGCTTCCACTTGCTATTTAATGATGCTTGCACTTACACACACCTAAACACTTTCTCCCACACAAATACATGTCCTCGCAACTCTACACTTACTCTGATACAAATACACACAAACACACCCTTTTGTTGTACCACAATTTGATATGCATGATTTTTATTTAGAAACTTCGCTGGTCTGTCTTTAAACCTTAGCTTTTTTATGTTATTTAATCTTTGTTGACTGTTATTTTCTGTAAAATAAAAAATAAATACATGTTTATTAAATAGTAGGGGACCTAGAATTGATCACTGGGGTACGCCAGATGTAACAGAAAACCAATTGGATTTGTATCCAGCAATTACTACAGCTTGTGATCTATTATCAATGTAAGAACACATCCATCGATATAATTCATCACAGCAGTTATGTTAATGGAAGACATGTTTATGATATTCATTGACACATATACAAGCACTGAGTCCTCGAAAATAATGACACTTAATTCTTAAATCAGAGACAGTTTCGACACGTTATATCAATTTTTTAAAAAATCAAATATCGTACAGTTATATATATTAAATAATTATGAAAGATTTGTTAAGTTACCTAATGCAAAAAAATGTTTTTTTTAGTTAAAGCGTAAGTACTTATATCTAACTTGATTTCGAGGATTCTTTAAAGTCACTTGATGTGTTCTTGGATTCTGATGGAGATCCACCTAATTCTAGAGGCAGCAACAAATTTAATACTTCAGGCGGAAATATTTTTAATTTTATTTTTGGGAGGTCTCGAATGCCAGATATTGGGTCACATAATGCGAGCAGCATATCAAAAGTATTTTCTCGAAAATTTTATGGAAAATCCTTCCTCGTATTTATTTATGTCTTAGTTAGGGCTCTTCCTGACAACTGCCTGATCGATAATAAAGCTAAAGATATTACTTCCGATCCGTGTATCAATATTTTGTAAACAGTTGTCGGCATGTTGTACCAAAGATATTTATTTACAAATAACCTGGCTGATTCTAACCAAAAAAACTCAGAACTTTATCCACTGTATCCACTTGAAATAGTTTTAAGGATTACAGTTTTTTTTTTATTAAACGACATCTATACCAGTTATAGAGGAAGAGACAATTGAGTTCTCGAAAAATCTTTGAGCAGGATTTCCATCGTTGAAGCTCCCAAAACCAGGTTCGGGGTGATCTACTTTTAATCCCAATCTGGCCTTGAAGTTGGCTTGTATACGCGTTTTATTTTTTTCCTCTTCGTTTTTATCAATATCGCCTCGCGCTTGCCATTTTTTCAAGCTTAATTTACATTACAAAGGTAACAAACATTTGAAAAAACGTATCCAAGAATGTAAAGTCGAAAGACCAAATTTAAAATAGCTAGTATTTATTTCTTTACCTACCATCAAATCTATTTTATTAAATTCTTTGGATGTAGCCCCACAAATGTGACATTTTTGAGTCGATGAATTTGATGAAATGGCCATTACTATCTATCATAGTTAAAAGAAGATGGTAGTAGATTTTAACTTCCTTTTTCTCAAAGGTAGTAAAAAACGGCAAAAGTGCAGCTACATGACTTTCTACTTAGTTCATTTATTAAATAGTCACATCGGTGGTTTCGCGATTATTCTTATCGGTCGTCAAACCGTTTAGAAGAAAACCGTGGATTTTGCAAAAATTTTTTTTTTTTCATTTTTTCAGGGTACATACAAGTTGTAATGATACAAACTTTGTGATAAACATGTTTGCATCCGAACCGTCAACATCTTCAAATTTTTGTTTATATTGACTATGTCCGGACCTTCCATCACAACCCCATTTTGCTATCTAATTCAACATTTTCATTTGATTGGGTTTTAATATTCTAATAACACCACTTAAAATATTTATTATTCGCATAACCGTAAAGTTTAAATGGCTTGCAAACCTACTTCCGCACTTTTTTCGGACAATTTGATAAAATTTTGGTGTGGATAATGCAGTGTAGCCTTCTGTACCCTTTCATTATTTTGGGAATATTTCTTTTGCTTGTTTTCTAACAACATTATATTGATGATTTGTTAATTTTGTTTCTAATAATACGGATAATGTCTCATCACCAAAAAGTTTTTTTTTTCAACTGGATTTTAAAGCTCGTGTAGGAGTCGAAAATATAACATCTTTAACCACCCTTGAAACATCTAAGTTTCCATCTGCACGAAGGCTCATCAGTGCTGCATATGACAATTCTTCTGTACTCGTTTTCGACCGTAATCTCTTTGTCTTCCTACGTTTTGTTCGCTCACTGCTTTCATCGAAGCCAACGAAAAGGCGGCCTGTAGGTAAAGTAGGACAATATGTAGGAAATGACATTTATGTTTTTAACCACACTTTATTCATTCTTCTTCTTTTTGCGGTGCCTTGTCAGGTGCCCCCAACGTTGGCGATCACTAGAGCAAAAGCATCTCGGTCTTGCGCTACCCCAAAGGCAGGACAAATGCTTGTTGGATGTACTCGCCATGTGATTCCTGGAAAAATATGACCAGAGTGTTTCCCCGTTACTTTCTTTAGTGGATTTTTCTGCCAGGGTTACCTTCCCTTAGCTGGTTGGTTCTGGTTTGGAAGTGCCAGAATCTCGTCTTTCATCCTCTCGTTATCTGCTGTGATCACACCGTTATATTAATAAAATAAACAAAAATAGTAAGTAGCATTTTCCTACTTCACTTTGAACTTGTTCATAAATTTAATAACGATTTTTTCAAAATTCTCGTCGTATTTCTTCATAGGCGTTGATGTCATTAAATTTAATAAACGTATTCTAGCAAAATGTACATGATCTAAACGTGAATTTGCAAAAAAATTGGTAATTATTAGCCCTTATTAAATATATGTATATATATTTTTAGCTCAACAGGATAATACTTTTTTAGAATTCCGCAATTCTTAATTATTTTTTTGTTACCAGATTTGGATGAGTTCGAAATTTTTATTTTATTTGATTTAGTGAAAAACTGTTTATTTTTATATATGTATTACCTACTTTAACGTAATTCAAGGATTTCAATACTTTTAAGTCTTCTCAAACATTTTTTCCAATGAAAAAAATATTTTTTTTGATCTTTGGTTAAAAAAATATATAAAAAACAACACTTAAACCTCTTCATAAAATTAAAATAAATAATAAACATACCTTTGGTAATCGATTCCATTTATTTGTATACTTTATAAAATTGTAAAATACTCAAGTAAGGGAGGTTCGATTCAGAGATATTTTTGACTAAGCGTACATAGGAGACAAAGGTCAAACTCAAACTGTCACCAGGGAGCAGGTAGTTGTCTAGGGTCATAAAAATTAACAATACTTTATGTCCAGATAGCCAATTGTTAAAACTGTATTCTAAATAAAATGACTTACATATAGATATAGATATGGATATGTTAATAAATAATGTTTTTAATAAAATGCTTTGTGCCTATTAAATATGTACACACTTCTGTTTAAAATTTTGGTACTCCGGTTCTGTATTTATTTATTTTTTATCTTAAAATTGCGTGATCATTCACTTATTTTTTGCTTTTTTTTTACATATTCTAAATTTTTTTTTTGAAAGCATCAATTACATGTACTTTTTTTTTCGCTCCCTATATCTAAGTTAGTAGTAATTATTATTATAAAACCATGTAGGACTATAATATGATTAATTGTAAAGGATCTTTACCGACAAGCCATATTCATTGGCTTGGTGAGTCCTGTAAAAAAAAAAAATAATAATTTCATAAATGTCTTAAAATAACTAAAATGTAATATTGTATGTAAATAATAAATAAAAATAAATAAAAAATGACTTATTCCAATTCGCGTTGGGAACTTATGGCCGAGAATTAGGCTTAAAAATCCGTAGTGCGATGGCTAAAATCATTTTTAGGACACAAAAAGTGTAAAGTTTACTCTTAATTTCAAGAAGCGTAATCTGTCGGTCAAAGAAAAAAATATTTTAGTTTTATAAAACTTTTAAGAATTTTTTTTTTAGCAGATAAACTTTAAAATAATTTTTTGCTTTTTTTACGGGGGGATATTAAAAGAACGGCGTTTTAAATGGCAAAACCATACTATTTCCTTGATTTTTATCAGACTACAGCCAGAAGTGCTCGAAGATTTAATATTTCATTAATGACCTTAATAATTTATTATTGCTTTAGTGGTACTCACAATATGAGCTATTATCATTTCTAAGACATATTAAAAATCCAATTTGGTATGACATTAAATTTCCGAATTGATAGGTCTCAATTTCAGACGGACGACTACTCCATATCAAGTACTGAGTACTGAGCACATAATGGGAACTAGAAGATTGTCTGGCTATATACTGTCTGTAGCTAGCTACGTAAGTATATCGTATGAAGTACGTCAGAGAACGCCCACTTGATCAATATGGAGAAGATATCGTTACATTTTAAAAAACTATATGTTTATCATTTCAGTTTTGCAAAATAAATAAAATATTTTTTCGTGATTACGGTACCGGGGTATGTTTTGAAGAAGAAAACTTAAAATTAAAGGACTTTGCAACTAGATGGAAGTCGATGACCAACGCTAGCAAAGACAATAATAGCTCTCAATTTTTCATCATCCACGACAGAAACTTTATCTTCGGAAAAGTTGTCAGTAGAATAAATGTGATTCGTAAATCAAGAATATACCGACTCATGGATGCTATGAGCCAGGTTAAGATGTTGTGATTGTAGGCTTGGAATCTAAGGGTGTCAATGAACTATTTGGGGTTTTTCTTGAGCATGCCATTAACTAAACTGTACAAAGAAAATATTTATTTATTTATTCATTCAAAATTACAAAATTAAATATTTATGAACTTATTAAGGCTTTTTAGGCTATGCCCGTATCAAGCCACAATAAATAACAATAAAAATACATAGTAAAATTAATTAGATCAAATTATAATGACATAGAATCACAATCTAGAAAAAAAGGTAAATATAATAAATAATCAAATTCCAAAGAATACAATGCAAAAAAGATAATCAGAAATATTTTTTTAAATATAAATTATACAAATTAAGAATCACACATAATCAAATAAACAAAATAGTGGTATCATTAAAATTAACAAAATAATAGTAAAATATAGTAGTATTAAAAAAAATAAATAATAATAATACAAAATAAGAGCATGATTTTAATCAACAGAAAAAGAATATATATATATATATAAAAGCATAATTAAAATGATAATTGAGTTATGTTTTCTAGAAATTCACTCAATTATAGTAAGAAATATAAGGAATAGGAGCAATAAATCTGCCAAATAATAGTACGTACTAAATAAAATTATGAATTTTCCATATAAATTATATTATAATATAAATTATTTCATTTGTACATTTTTTTTATAAAGCCATTACAGTGCGCTACATTTATTATTTTGTGTGCAAGTCGGTTTGAGTCTGCTTTGGAATAAGTTTTCAAATCTATGTAGACTTGTACTGTATTTAAGTCACATTGGAGTTAATAAAAATTGATAGGTATGTTTGTAGGCCAATCATTTAAAATTATATTTTTATTTATATAATATTGTGCGATACCTACTTATTCGCTACCAGTAGCGAGCCGTATTTTTTTATAGGTAACTTATAAAAAAATATTCTCAAATTTATATCCGCATAAAAAAATATATTTCTGTCAATTTTTTTTGTGCTCCTATACAATACAACTCTTTCTGCTTCAGCTGAAGACGGATAACTGACTTATCTCTAATGAAAACTGTTATTATTATCTATCAACTTTACTCAAATGGCAGTTATAAACTTCACAATGTATATAGCTATATATTCCACTATTTTATTACGACTCTTAAATAAAGTTTTAGAAAAACACCATTCAGTCGACAAATGTAATTGAAAAAAAAAAATATTTTTCGGAAGAAAAAAAATACTTTTTACAATATTACAACGATTGCAATTGTATACAGATAAAATACATATATTTATATTAAAATTTCCCATTACGTAAAAGAAAAACAATTCTTACTACTCAACAACACTTCTTACAAACCAGCCCGTCGTAAGCTTTGTAAATGTCCAAATTTTGATTTTCCATTCCCTTAAAAAAAAAATAGCAAAAATAGAGAGCGTAAAATGTGTAAGTTTCCTCACGTGATCGCAAAGGATGTATATTTACTATTTAACAACATTCAAATCTACCACCGAGTAACAAGAACTTGCTTTTCAATTCATATTTAATGTGAAATTAGTGGGTTTTCCACAAAAACCCTCTACCGATCGGCTATTTCAATCTCTCGGGGACCACTCGCTATTCACATACAACCACGCATCGATTTATTCAGCGACTGGGCTGTATACGAGAAACAATGGTGAGCAAAAAGGACCACTTTGTTCAAAGCGGCGAGTATTATTTTAGTGTGACTCGCAGAAAGGGCAATCGTTTTGACCCTTTTGTCGCAAAGAACGGTTATGGTTTTGTAATTGAAGGGGAAATGTAAACAATTTACTAACAATTATTTTCAGTTTCTTTTTTGATGTATTTACGGATGGCGATGGAGTTTTAATGAACATCTAATGGCGCTAACCGCGTACAGAGTATTGAAAGCATACAAATATTTGTATGAAGCAATGATGTGAAATTAAATAGACACGTTACAAGCGCACGCATTTAAATTCGTGAATGATTCGCGTACCTTAATTCACCAACCGACTTTCTGATCAGACGGGGTGCTACGCAGAAATATGCCGTCATATAAATATAGATTACACAAACATCACTTTTAATCTTTTTTAATTTTGTCAGATTTGAAATTTACACTTTAAATGCATTATGTAACTTACTAGACATTATAATAATAAATATGTACATCTCCCTTCCCATCCTTATCGTCTCTTCAAGCACCAATTTACAATAACTTACTGTTCTTAAAAAAAAAGTTTTTACACTCAAAAAGCCAGTCAAAATATTATTGTCACAAGAGTAAATTAGCTGTTCTGGGCATTGTTTTTGTTGATTTGACATTTGACATTTGACATCTCACTCTTATTGGTTAATATTTAAACATATACTGAACAATATATAAAAAGACAAAACAAAATAACCTTTAAAAAAACAGTTTCAAAAAGAATAACCATAAAAAAAACAGAATAAAACTGATATTCTATTTTTATCTGTTAAATATAATGGATTGCGCTAAATGTAAAAACTGTATTCACCAAGATGACGGGATCTAATGTTGTGTATGTCAAATGAAATTTCACTTTTACTGTGGCAATATGAAAGAAGTTAATTTTCGTAAAATTTCTAGTGTAAATCGTAACAAATGGGATTGCGCTCTATAAAGCTGTGGAACTACTAAATAAATCATTTGTAACTTCAACAATTTGTGCGATACACAGTAAGTTCGACTTTTCAAAAGAATCACTAAACGAGATTCCAATAATGAATATGCTTTTAATCGTACAAAATGGTATAGTTGCAATTAAAGAGGAGCTTACAAATTTTTAAAAATTGAAAATAATAACGAAAAATCACTTGGAAAATTGTTAGTTTAAAAAAAAAACCTATAACCATTTAAATGAAAAATTCAGTTGGATAAAAGACAAGTTGGTCATGACAGAAAAATAAAATCAGGAACTTAAGATTAAACTGGCTCGTATCGAGGAAAAGAATAATGCGCACAAGATGTAAAAGAATAAGGAAATAAAAAGAAAACGGAGGAAAAATCTTCATACCATGTAATCTGGAGGAGAACCATGAGGATAATGCTAAAACAATAAATACTGATGTGATAAAGTTGGAAAAAGTCTTTCAGGAAATTGATAACTCTAAAAACAAGTAATCGTTTAGATATATTAGAATTGGAAAAAAATGACGACAAGAGGACAAAGCCCATTGAAGTTATATTTTTATTATACATATAATTCTTCTGTACGTGTGATGTCACCGTACTATTTCTAAAAGGCTTAACCGATTTACGTGCGGTTTTCAGTGAAATATAGATCTTTGCGCTGTGCGTGTTTGTAGATATTAAAATCTTCAATCAAAAATATAAAAATAAAAAAAAAAAGCATAAATGTTTTATTTTTCGATCTACCAGGGTTGCATTCGAGGAGAATGCATTTACAAAAAAATGGAAAGATGTTTTTTTTTTGTCTATAAAAAAGGTTTGTTTTTCAATGTTTACAAACGATTTTTGTTTTTTGTGGATCTCAATCAGATTTTTTCCTTAAACTCCTTATAATTTCTAACCCTATATTCATTTTTTTTTATTTTTGGTAACACTAAAATAATATTTAATTCAATACATTTTCAAAAATCGTAATCCTACATAAGTACACCCTTTGTTGGTGAGATGTTTGCAAAAAGAATGCTATGTTTGAAAAAATATTTATTTTATGTTTTGGAATTCAACCATAAACAAGTACCTACATAAATTCAATATTTTTCGAATATCAACAACTTTAAATTTTGTAATTTAATCACAAACAAGTACCTAGATGAAAAGTATTTTTTCAAGATAATAGCAGGCAAGCCAACGTTCGGGCAGGACAACGTCTGTCGGGTCCGCTAGTTTAATAATAAAAATTAACCGAGTAATATACTTAAAACATCAAAGTAACTAAAGATCTTACAGTTATGGAACAAAACCTTTTGAAACAAATGCGGAGTGAGGTGTTTGATGGAAATCAGAGAGGAGAAAACGCAAGGATCAAGTATACCATGGGAACTCCTCAAGTTATATCGGCCAAATACCGGCAAACAGATGGCCAAAAAACTAAGATGCTTTTATAACAATATTATACAAAATTGCAAATATCGATACGGATCTTATATAATAAACGGAAACATGGTAGGATAGTGCAGTAACTTCAAATTAGTTAGCAACGTTTCATTATATAAATCTGACAGAAATCAAAGTATTACTATAAAATCAAAAGTTAGTCATGTGGTAATTGGTATAAATATCACATCTCATGCAAACGCTTGAATATGAATGTGTAGTATAGTGGGCTGATGATGTACGAAGTTTATTATTTTTTAAGACATCAAAGTGAAAGGGGTCTAAAAAGTTGCATTTTGGATCACATTGAACGTAAAACTTATTTTAAAACAAATTCCATACTACTTTTTGCCCTCAATCGAGATTTGGAGTTTATCACTGTCTGAACATTTTGTAAATTATCTATATTGATAAAATTATTATTTTTTAGTGAAGATATAACTTAAGCACATTACAAATTCGAACACGTTTTAAAACTGCCGAAATGCAAAAATTTTACACTCCGCGGAACAGAATCCGTTGAGCGCCTGGCTAATATTGACGAAAATAATGGCTCATTAAAACAATGCTACCCATTTATTACAAAACTAAGTGAAACTCATGTCCTGAGGTGCTTATTTAATAAAGTTTAATGCACATAATAAAATTTTATTGGACTGATTTTCTTACTTAAATACGAAATGACAGCCGGTTTAGCGCAAAAATCGACTTTTTAAAAAACTTCAAACCGTTGAGGACCAAAAGTGGTATCAAATATATTTTTCAAAAATATTATTTGCATTTTGAGTAATCTAAAAGGCAACTTTTCAGACCCCTTTCATTTCAAAATTCGAAAAAAAAATCGGCCTACCCTAACGTGTAGTATCATGTCAAAACATTGAATTTCAGAAAAAACTGTAATTAGGTAATTTTAGACCTTGTTGTTGGATTTGATAAATATTTGCAAGTAACTGAATCATTAGATAATATAGACTGTTGATAAACATTATTCCCCATTATATAATATTTTGATGAGAGTCATGATTCTACTACCGAATTTCGTAATTTAAAGAAAGCAGATTATATTACATAAATGTACGTAGGTATATTTAATTTGGTAAATTCTTGTATTCTGTAAAAGGCGGTAAGCCGTGTATAACAAAGAAAAAAAAACTACCCGTATAAAATGTTAGCTTCTTCGTTTTGAGAGTAATCCACCTAACCTTAAATAAGCCGGGCAGTTAGAATGGATTCCGTTGAATAAAATATTTTCCCGCAGTGCAAATCAACACAATACACCATTTTTGTATTGAAATATTGAACAGGGTTGATAGTATTAACACCCTTAATGGTGATAGGGGATTTACAGAAACCAACCCTTACTGTAGGTGGGTTTACGGCTGTACGGTGTACTTACTCAGAAATAGCGGATACAACTTATTACAATAGGTATTGATACGTCAGAAACAAAACGGTACTAGTCTATTTTAATGAGATCTTTTTTTTTCTTTTAAAGCCAGCTGTACAAAAAAAGTTTCAGTTTAAAATTTTTTTTTGTGAAGATACACAAAATGGGTTGAATAAATAAACTAGGATGAAACTATATTTTGATGAAATCATCAATACATAAAAAAATATGCGTGTAAATACAATATTTTTTTAGAGTTACTTCTATATATTATTATATAATTCTAGGTTTGCACATTTTGTAAATTTAAGTTTAATTTATATTTAACAATGTTTAAGTATGTCCAAATGCTTATAAATGCTTGATAAAGATTTCAGGTTTCAGTTGATGAAATCATCAATAAAAAAAATACGCGTGTAAATACAATATTATTTTAGAGTTACATCTATATATTTTTATATAATTTTAGGTTTGCACATTTTGTAAATTTAAGTTTAATTTATGTTTAGCAATGTTTGAGTATGTCCAAATGCTTATATATGCTTGACAAAGGTTTCAGCTCTTTTACTTCACAAAAGTCAACGGATGGAAGAGTTGAGGAAATGTGGATGTTTAAACATGGAGAGAATAGTGAATGTTACACAGTGTGTAAAGTGGCCACTTAAACCAGTCAATGACAGGTCATAATCCCTGTAAATGCCTAGACTTCCATATTCCCTTCTCAAAAATGTTTTCCCTCTCTGTTGAAATAAATTTTAATTCATTTATGTTTCCCAATTTGAAGTTTTATGTATTTTTTTGTTTTACCTTTCAATATGCAAAATACCATACTTTATATATAAATAAACGTCTGTACGTAAAAAGTACCTGTTCCGTAAACTCAAGAAAAAATATTTTTTTTAATATTTTCAAAATAAAAATATCAAACAATTTTCTTAGACGCATTATTTAATGTAATTTATTAAACTTTTTTTTTTTTACTTACCAATCCAGTTATTATAACAGAAATAAAGCTTGTTATGCCATGGGTAGAGTAGTTATATTAGTTTAACGATTTTGTTTTGTAGTCTTTGTATCCTATTTTACTCATACAAAGTCAGCAAATTCATAATATTGTTTTTTGACAACATAATGACTCTTTAATATTACCTTGATTGAGAAAATTACATGCCGAAAAACTTTTGTAAATTGGTGTTGCTTTAGAAATCAGTTAGCTCTTTTCGTCATGAATTTCTGGATATTTTTTAAATTGGACTTGATCCTTTTTTATGGAGGTCTATCAATACATTTGTAGTTAAGCGATTTGTATGTAAGGGTTTTCAGATAACGCGAGAAAAAGATTACCCCTAGAAAGGGTTAATCTAGATTTACCTCAATTTTCTTAATATTTTTTACATATTATTAAACATGACTTTATTGAGATTGTAAATGTTAGGGACATGTATTATTTTTCAATTGCATAGGAATTTTATATTAGTAATAAAACAGTTCAGCCACTTGGTTGCCTTAAATAAAAGCAAGCTTGTTTTTGACTTCTTAATATTTATCATACTTAAATGACGATTGAGAAGCCTATTCCAAAAATCGGACAACCGTTATTTTTTCAAAATAGGTTTATTTGATTGATTATGATAGAAAAACAGTTATGTGAATGTGCACCTAATATTAAAAACAGACATTTATTCACCATCTTTGCATTAAAATCAGACATTCCATACATTAAGGGCGCTCAAGTGTCATGGCGGCCGTTATTTCGTCTTTTTTTGACAGTTCAAATTCAACCGCCGAAGTGAGAGCGTCTTTGCCATTTTTAGAGTTTAGGAGAGTGTTAAAATGTAGTAAAAGAATAAAATGAAAATTTATTTCGATGTATCATTATTTTATGAATCTTGACCATACTAAAAAACCTTTTTAAAAACAGACACTTGCAGTTCTATGGGTTTCAAAAACGTACAATTGGGTGTTTTGGTTTTAAAATTTTAAAATCGTGTTATTTTATTCAAACTAAAAATATATTAGATATTTGAAAAGCACGAAATTAATTTGTACCCATTTATTTAATGGGGGGATGAAAAAATATTTTATATTAATTTCTTGTATATCCCAAACAGAAAATCAACTTTACTGAAAAATTATGAAAGTGGTTATTATCACACTTTGACACTAAGGTCCTCAATTCTCTGTGTAGACGTATAATGAATACAGTTTTGCGTGTGAAAAAAACCAAAATCTTAGACGAAAGATAAAAATCCTGAAATCGGAAATCGATTGAGGCTAAGTAGTTGGCGTCTTCGCCTACCATTGAGGTCTTGGGTTCGATTGCTGGTAGGCGAACGTGGTATATTGATTTTAAAATTGCAATATTTCATTGTTTCTGGACTGGCTCCTGAAGCGTAACACTGATCACTTCACCTCCACGTAACAGAGGATCGAAATATGCTGCATTTGTTTCACCAATGCAGTGCCTTATGCATCACCGGTTTTCGGAAAGGGAAATGATGAATAATAATGAAAATGACAACCATTTCATCATTATAATCGCGTGGTCATTTTTAGCAAGTTTGCTCAAATTTGATGTATTTTTTTATTCTTTCAAATAATTAATTTTAATTGGTTGTTTCGAACTAGTAAGGGGTTGCAACAAAAAAAAACATGTTAAATAATCGTAACTTTTTTGTCAAAATAGGCAAAGTAGTTTTATTTTTTTCATGTAACCTAAAATGGGGAAAAAATGTCAGTTTTTTATCAAAACAACAAATGGGCAGAACGCGTTATTTAATCTTACTTTTTTAATGCAACAATGTTTTTTTAATAAATTTTACTTACATTTCTATGTATCCACAAAGCATGTTTTTTATAACCCGCCCGTTCCTGTGATGAAATAAGCGTCGCAAATTGCATTTAATTAATTAATATCTCGGCAACTACTATGAATATCACCACATATTCTTTTTGTAATCTTTAAAAAGAAAAAAAAATTACATACTTAGGTATATTATATAATTTTAAATGTAGTATTTTGTCCTTCGGGATCTCCAAAAATGTCAAAATTTCGAATACCCCTAGACAAATATAAAAAACATTAGTTTTTGAGAAAGAGATAAAATCTAACTAGATCACTCAGCAAGACACACATATAATTGTAATAAGATGAAAAGAGACGATGACTACCATGCGATCATTTCCTAACCTCAGATTACCACACAGTGACTCGAGGAAGTTTTTTCAGAGAGGATGTTAAAGGTTAAAGCATGTCTCCTATCAGCACGTTGTTTTTTGTTTTGTTTTTGTGAAACTACTGTGGTGAAGGAATATAGTGCAATTTACGAGAGTAATTAGTATCCTGACGAAACCGGTAGACAGAAAAGTCAGTACGTGGTTAAATACAATTATTTACTTGCAATTAATAAAAAAAATGAACACAAAGTGAAGGCTTTAAATATGAATTTATTATTTTGTATATTTCGACGAATTTGAAATAAAACTTTTTTCAATAATCTTTATCCTGTGCAACTGGACCAGAGACTGATAATTCTATCGTCCTGTAATATGATAAAAATACGCTAAATTATGTGAACCAATGCAGTGTCTTTTACACAATTAGATATGAAAAGAAAATAGTAATAAATTAACGCCATCATTTAAGGTAATTTTTCCATTTGCATTTAAATCTATTTCTTACTTTTGTCCAATGTCGTTACTATTTCCGAAGTATTGTATTCGTCTCGAATGTGTCCTCCTAGTTAGTGTGTTGTTTTACGATGGTTGACTTGTAAAAGTTTCCGAGTTGTGCCGGAAAAGTGTTTAGCTTCCCTACAACGGCCTCCGGAGAGCAGTTGGCCCATATCGGAAAATTATTCTTCAGAAGGGAAGAAAATAGAGCAAACGATGGAATTATAACTTTGAAGGCCAGGGAGAAAATTTTATATTACTTTTACTTAATTTACGATACGATTACGTACCAAACGATTTATAGAAAAATGTCAAAAAAAAATTAAACGTATGTATGACTATTTTTTTTATCCTCCCAAATTCATCTTATTTCAAAGTTCGAAATAGTGCACACATTAACATATTATTATGTGTACTCCAATAAAACAAAATACATTTCTAATTTAAACTTTAAATTTCGATTTGTTATAATTATTTTTATTTAAATCTTTTGATACATAAAACGATGAAAATTCCTGTTAGTAAATATATTAAAAAGTATAAATGGGAAGCCCTAAAAATCGGATGAAAAAATCGAAACATAAACCGGGTTAAACAATAATGAATCCACTTTTTTATAATTATAATATAAATATACAAATACGAAAATGTAGTTTAGGGGAGATTGAAGCATAAGTGCGTGAAATAAAAAAAAAACAGTAAATATTAAATCTAATTACGTCGTTACTAATAAATAAAAGCAAAGTTCACAAAAATTTGACATTATGAAAATAAATTATATTTTAGCATTCTAAAGGCCACTATTTATAGACTGGATTAGAGTACCTGATCACCTACCTTCATGTTAAAGATTATCGAAGTATGAAAAATCCGGTACAATTCTAATATACATAGAATATGGACAAGGTGATCATATCTTTAAAAAAATCTTGCGTCTTATAAAATATGGACAAGGTGATCATTTCTTTAAAAAAATCTTGCGTCTTTTCTTTGAGAAAATTGTTTAAAAAATATAATACATTTAAATGTTTTTTTGGCTTAGTTTAATAGTCTATTAAAAACAATTTTTATTCAATGACTGAATTTCCTCATTTATAAAATAAATTATCGTACAAAAGTTTATTGTTAAACACTAAATAAATTACGGGTTTTTGTAAAAGTCTTTAAAAAAGAAAAAAAAAACCTTCTCTATGGAACAGTCTCTCTATTAGGCGGGAAATTCGCAGTACAGAGAGAGATAGAGATTCGAATCATTTCATTTACGAACGCATAGCGCGTCTTCAACCCTCCATCTCTCGCGCAGAGTGGAAAATGCTAAAGCTAAAAGGGGACAGCATCACTCGATCCTTGTGATAATTTCGAAGCGGCACTACGCAAAAACGTATCTACTAATACCGTTATTCGTTTATTTGTGGGGAAGGTGATGAATCCTTTTTTGTTTAGCACCGCCGCTTTCCGTTTGATTTTATTTTGGTAGACCATACGGCCGGTTTACGTAGCGAATATGGTCTCTTGCGCAGGATTAGATCAATAAAATAGGTATCTACGCATACCTACGCGTTCCTGCATTGTTATGAAGTTAGAATTATGTGTAACGATGTGTGTTAACGTGTGTGCATACAGTCAAGTGTCACCCCCACATGTCATGGGTTACAATAAAACATTGTAATAGACTTCAATACTAGCTAAACGAAATTATCACATGAATAGAGTACCTAGTACCTACCCAACTGCGCTTAGATTTACAGCGCATGGTCAGGGTTGAAAGTACATTATTAATTAGTACCTAGAACGTACCCAATATTTTTTTACCGTTGCTATTTTCGATTCATAATAAACTACTTATCGATCATGTCGTTTATATTTATTAAGTCCAAATAGGATACATACATTTTTATTGTGGTAATGTTTTTACCAATCAAGGTGAAATTATTAACTTATAGCAGCATCTAGCCACATTACTTCTGCATCTAGCCTTTCGATAACAAAACTGACAGTTATGTCTGAAGTTAAGTGTACAAATTAAATTTAACTTTGGTTCCATGGAGTTGGGATTTGCGTTTCAATAAATATTACGCAAATATGTGGTGAATCAAATAAATAAATAAACACCGAAATTTGATGAAGAAGTGATTTTTTCACATATTTTTTTATTAGTAGACTATGTATCAAACTTTGCGAAAAAAAATTGCTTTCATGTTTTGTGTTATTTTTAAATTTCGTAATTTCGAAATAACACCACCCGGACGTCACGAGTTCAAGCCGTTAAATTTTCCTAACATTACAGATAAACCCGTTTCATTGAGAAACACACTAAACATGGCTTTTTGGAAACCGGAAATCTATCACAACACATAATTGGGTCTAAACACGTGTTGACTAGAATGAGCGACGTTATAAAGCAGCTCATTTGTATTAAAACGTATTTTTATTGATTTTTTCATACATTCTCAAGAAACTTCACCCGCCATTTAGCGCTATAATTTTTACGGCGTGTAAGCCAACATTTTTCGTATCCAATTTCCCGTAGCACTGAACTTCCTCATTGGCAGCTAGGAGACATTAAAACAAAAGAGCCAAAGTCAGCAGTACAACAATTAAATACATTTCTGTGGGCCAATTTTCTTTTCGTATTTAACTGTTTCCTCCTTAAAGCCAACGAACCTTATAATGCAGCGAAGATCTCCATATTTAGTCTCTATTTCAAGGAAAATATTACTAAATTGGTGATAAAGTGCTTTAGAGACAACTGTGTTTACAATCTTGATCACCAAATCCATAACATTGAAATCAAGTATCTCATGATTAATTATTGCCTGGAAAATAGAAACAAAACCTTTTTCACTTCGGTCATACCTTTAGCCTCATATGTTAAAATTAGAACAATCCAATCTAGTTCAATATGATGATGATATACCTAGACATTTCGATACAATTATTAATTTTAAACATTGACTTATACAAACTTAATAATTTAATAATACTATTTTATTTTTGCATGATTTCTTTGGTTTTAGGTATACAGCATATCTGATACTCTTATTATATTTTCAATTCTAAAATAGTTTTAGTACCAATTATTGTTAAAATAAACCAAAAGTTTTCATTTTTGTTGGGATTTTAAAATATTTTTTATTTCTCTTAATGTTGTTTTCTAATTAATAATATTGTATCTAGTACGTAAATTAATATTTATTCTTTTATATTATTATTTTACTTTTTATTTGCATTACAGCGCACATTTGATTATTAATATAGTTGATTTATTTTATATTTTTTAAATAAATATTTGCGCATTGGTAGGTTTACAGCCGAAAATTCAACAGATGGGAGAGTTGAGGAAATGTGGATGTTTAAACATAGGCTGAATGGTGAATGTTACACAGTGTGTATAGTGGTCACTTAAACCAGCCAATGACAGGTCATTAACCCTGTAAATGCCTAGACTTCCACATTCTTTTCTCAAAAATGTTTGCTGTTACAATAAATTTAGATCTGAATAACTCCCTAGTGAGGTAATCCAGCCTGTTTACAATTTTTTTTCACTTAAAAAATAGTAGCAACTTATTGTTATTATTTTTTGTTTTTATTTTAATTTAAGAAGGTAAACATAATTAGGAAATAAAAAATAAAAAATAATTAAACCCACTATACCGTGACACCGGCTTGTCAGTAGGTTTCTTATTTTTCTTTTACAAAAAAAAACGTCAGAGAAATGATATAAATTTAAAAATTAATAGAAACATTATTAAGAACTAAAAGCATACGTATTTTTTACACAAAATTTATTTACAAAAATTTAAATACATGACTGTTAACATAAAATAATAATCAATATAAGCCTTGTTACATATTAGCCATTTAATTATTTATTTCTTAAAAGTTTTGTCAACATTTTCTTTTAAGATCTGCTGAGGAATCCTATTGAAAATTTTTGGAATTGTAAAATGAAGTGTTCTTTGGCCATACTTGTTTACAAACCTCGGTGCTGACAAGCCTTTACGTTGTGCTAGCCTTGTATTATACGTATGTTTATACCTTTTCTGGTAGTTAGTATCAAATTGATATCTAGTAACAAATTTGAGCCAGAGAATAGCATTTACGAACAGGCACCCTATCTTTTAAAAAAGTTCGGGTACCTCTTCCTTATCAATTCTAGCTGGTCTGTCAATTAATTTAAGAGCCGAGTTTTGTAAAGATTGAATTTTTTTAATGTTGGTTTTACAAAAAAGGCCCCAACTGGTAATACCGTACCTAATAATTGATTCCGCTTATGATTGATAAACAAGTCTAATTTTTTTATTGATACAAAATATTTTATACTAAACATGCTGCCTTTTAACTGTTCTTAATCTTTTACATAATTTGGTAATATGTTTATCCCATAAAAAAATATCAATAATAATGCCCGAATACACATATTCATTAACTACACAATTTTTTTCACAGTTACATAGTTATCGTATTTTTCAGACCATAAGACGCGCCTTTTTACTTTTAAAATTCAACCAAAAATTAGGGTGGGTTTATGGTCCGATGCGTCTTATCGCCCGCAAAAACAGTAATGGGAAAAAGGAATAAGGAGAAGAAAATATGAAATATTAAGCAGAGGAAACGAAATGATTCAGGCGAGATATTAATAGAGTTACTGTAGAAACGTTTTTTGTGGTGGATGGGAGATGATTTCACAGTCGGGCCGCATGCACATTGCACACTATACTTTATGATTTGAAGAAAAAAGAGAAATTGAACTCCTTTTTTAAAACAACGTTGTAAGTTTGTACATTATTTATGTTGTTTTAATATCATTACATATATTTATTTATTAATATTTATTTATTCTACAGTTTTAAAATGCATTGAGGTTCATTGTTTCAGATCCCGATTAGCTAGGAAATTCCTGTGTTTAGGAAAGACCTTCTTTTTGACATATGTTTTTTTCATTAAATGATGCTCAATCAATTCAAACAACAATAATAAGCATATCAAAAAATTAAAAAAAAACGTAAATTTAAAAACTTACAGATAATAATAAAAACTGAAGCATAAATATAAATTAGAAAAGATACCATTAATAATTGAAAAAATACACACAAGTATAAATTAGAAAACATACCGATAATTATTAAAATTGAATCATAAATTTAAATTATGAAATATACCATAAATAAAGGTTGTACCTCATGATTAACTTTTAATTTTTACTTTTAGATAATATATCTACCACTTACCTAATGAATTATTGTTGGTTGTGAATTTTTAGGAATACATATAAATGTTCGTGGAAGCAGAAAAAGGGGGGAGGAACGTAGAGTTGGGACTATACCATGTCTTCTCCCCTTTATGCACTTAATTATTTCATTTTTATAATATTTTTTTTTGTATTTTATTTATCCACCTAGCTTTCTGTATTCATAATAAATTAATGTGTAATCTGTAATTGAGTTGATAAATATCGAACGCCAGTATGTTGACCCAATTTTTTTTATTTGTTCTACAAAATGCGGAAAAATAATATGAACATTTAAGAACTGTTTAAATTAAAACATGTCCTCATTATAACAATAAAACACTGTCAAAAAACTCTGTTTTAATTCAGAAGCTAGGAAAACCACATGTAGACTGCGGTGGATTGTTGTGGACATACCTGCGTTGGATATTTGAAGGCATTGGAAGCAAAGATAGCAAACTCCCGTTTTGATGTTTTCGAGAAAAATAACAAAAACTGCTACACTAATGGCATAGAGAGTATTCATGTTACAAATGTTATTTTCACTGAACTTAAACTTTCAGATACTAATAAATTAGCTTTAATAGAAAAATGGATTTAAAAAACCACCTTAATATTTGTATGGCACAGCCATTTTGAAAATTTAAATCTCAAGCCTGTCATTGGTCAAATAAAGTGGCTGATGGATATTACTATGTTTGCTTAACACTATTTTCGAACCATCAGAAGTATGATTTTAAACAACATTTGCAACTCAACTCATGGTTTTTATAAAAATAAAGTTTATAAACTACAGAATGACATCATAACCAAAAAAAATATTTTTTTGGAGGTTGCTATCTTTGCTTCCAATGCCCTCATTTATCAACTGAATTGGTCTTACTTTTTAAAATTGGTTTCTTGTACCTTGTGTTTATTAAAATAACTGTATGATTTTTATATTAAATAAATGAATAAATAATTAAAAAATGTAATATGAATGTTGTAATTAATAATTATAAGAATATTTAAACAAATCTTAATT
Organism: Micrasema longulum; assembly: GCF_059751315.1. Taxonomy (NCBI): domain Eukaryota; kingdom Metazoa; phylum Arthropoda; class Insecta; order Trichoptera; family Brachycentridae; genus Micrasema; species Micrasema longulum. Next base: position 33,799 of record NW_028279706.1, read on the forward strand.
ACTACACATAAAAAAGAAATTCATTTATTCATTTCAAATAACATTTGTGAATAAATGTATATTATAAATGTTTTTCATATCTGTTGTAATATGTTAATATAAACAGCTCCCCTCTGAGAGTTGAATCCAGTTCTTGTCTACAAAAATTTAGACAAACTCAAAATATTATTGATAAATCCATGGTCCATGTAAATAAATGGTCCGTGAAGAAGCTTGGAAATTGAAAAAATAACATTTTTAGGCGTTGCCTAGTATGTAGGTGAAATAATTCAATTAGATGAATCTCACCCGCATAAATTAAGGTTTCAGCTCTTTAACTTCACAAACATCAACAGATGAAACAATTGAAGGAATATAAATGTTCAAATATGGGCAGAATGGTGAATGTTTCACAGTGTGTAAAGTGGCCACTGAAACCAGCCATTGACAGGTCATAAGCCCTTTAGATGCCAAGACTTCTATATTACCTTCTCTTAAATATTCTTCATCTCTGTTGTGATATGTTAATATGAACAGCTCCCGGGGAGTTGAATCCAGTCCTTGTCTACAAAAATTTGGACAAACTTAAAATATTGTTTAGAACAGAACAAGGAGGTACATTTTAGTAGGTACTCGTGTTATTTTTGTTTTCGCCTTATGCGTTAATGCGTAAAATAAAAATATTATGTTATTTTGTATTAGTTATAAGTTTTACCTTTTAATTTATTGACTAACGTGCGCTTTCGTCTGAGTAATTTCAATGCTGAAAAAAAAAAATCTGCACTTGCATTTTTAACAACGTATTTATTACGCACCATGTGTATAGTCAGTGTAATCTAGATATATATAACCATGATTTTGTCAAATTTGTTTAGTAAATATGCGATGTTATGTGGCACTGGACTGAATTGGACAAATAATTGCATTTACCGAATGGCATGCTTGTATCCAATAAAACACCGAGTGATAAATAAAGTTCATGCCAAATGACATGCGCGAGAATCTATTACATTATCTACTTTTCAGTTCTTCACATGACAGTTAAGTTGTGCGCGGTACTGGAACCCATTACCAATGGCATTTAATTAAATAGACACATTGAAAGCGCGTATTCGCTGCCAGTTTCATTGGTGGGTAATTGTCTGTATTGGTTTAATTTTCCAGCGGACTTTCGTCGTGATCAGATAATTTATTATTATACAGACACAAAATTTATTATTACTATTTTTCATGTTCTTGTAACGCACCGCCGCGCCGCTGCTGTGATTTTTTCACCCTGGGCTCTCCTTTCATACCAAGTTGTTCTACAAAATCGGCGATTATTTCCTCAACCGATGTTCATGATAAGCGAGCTTTGTTTAATTTAAGTTGGTCATTTAAATTTTTTTTTTTTTAAATGTTCTTAAATTTTATCGTAAGTTCGCCGGACGATAAATAAAATGTTTATAATATTATAATATTTTTGGATCTTAATCTGAATACTTTTCATTGTTATATTTTTTATGGATTTAATTTATTTTTGTATGTAAAGTTACATTTATGGATTTATGAGCACCTACTATTTTTCTCTTTAAAGCATTAAAACCATAATCGTTATGTTTATTCATGTTATTATTTACCTTCTACATTTTAAAATTTAAAATTATTTTATTTTGTTTTGAGAGTATTTTTATTTTTCATCATGATTCCCTTTCCGCACCTAACGGTGCATAGGAAACTGCATTGGTACACCAATCACAGCGTATCTTGATCATTTTTGTTACATGAAGGTAAGATGATCAGTCTTTCGCTTCAGGTACCAGTCCAGGGACTATGAAATATTCTAGTGTGAAAACACCCTTTTAAATAAATATTTCATATCAACCATGTCGGGAATCGAACTCGAGACCTCTCGCATGGTAAGTAAATGCGCTGACCAATTCACCACGAGGCCGACATTTGTATTTTTAAAGCATCAAAACCATATAATTTCATTATTTTATACGTATACTATTATATATTATATCTTGTAAACGGTGAAGTTGAGTGTAGGTTGAAAATAAAATATTTGGTCCCAAGTGGGCGACATTATAGAGATAGATTATCAAAAATCAATAAGCAAATTTTTAAGATTAAAAAGAATAATGCAGATGACCAAATAAAGTACCTACAAACACTTACTATTTCACCAGTTTCGCTCAATCGGCAAGAACATGAGATTTCTCCAAAAAATAAGATTATGTTGTATAGATTTAACTTTATAAATGAAATCAAAAACGTTATCTTTAAAATACCTTACTGTAAAATGGAACCAATATGACTTAAAGATCTGGATTTTATGAAATAAACAACTCGTTAGTGAAATACAAAATTTTAATAAAGGAAGCAATTTTCTACAAATGTATCAAGATTAGTTAATATAAAAATTCAGAATTCTGCCTAGCTAATATGAATGAGTGGTTGACAATAAAGTTATCTAAGAAATAAATATTTGTAACGATAATAATGACAAGTGAAATAGATTCTCAATTGTTTTCTTCTCGAGATGATATGAAATAATGTTGATTTTACAAAATAATATCCGCAGATGGGACTCGATTTAAGATGTCTTCGGTTGGTGTAGTTTTACTCGGGGTTGCCTCAGTTGATGATTTCCCAGAAGGTTATTTGTTGACATTTTAATTCAGTAAATGATCGTCTGCTTCCTTGCATTTGTAAATTTGTGTCTCATGATCTTGAAGAAAACTTTAAAATGCTGACATCGACTTTCCAGATATTTACGAATAAACTTCGTAATAATTAGTGATCCATTCGAATCATGGAGTAAATATACTATATTGTAAAATCTTTATCATCGGACAAAGTAGATAAAAGATGGAGTAAATAAAATAAAATAAGGTGAAAAGGGTAGAGAAAAAAGGGAACCTGTATAAAATACAATCTCATTAGAATGTGATATCTCTCTCTACAAGAATTTCGGTAATAAATTTAAGACAAATAGGCTTACGTTACGTTGAACGTTCCCTTTCTTAAAGGACTACATTTTTTAAATGTGCGATCGCCTCTCTTTGAGTCTTTGGGCGATAAATGGACTGTTCGTCTCGAGTTTTCAAATGGAAAGAAATCTACTTTTAATGCACGGATATCGTATGGATGAGTTACTACCGCGGCCGTCAGATGGCGCTAAATCAGGGAATGTCGAATTATAATCCAGTACTAAAATGCTTTCAAAACGGGGTACGTTGGACTTGTTTTTTACAACGTTACAATCTGCACTCTTTTATTTGAATTTAAATTAACACTAATGTATGAACACCCGATGACAAACTATGTAGTGATAGTTTATGGGTACGAAAATGTAATTTTCGTAATACTTCATGTTTTTTTCAAAAATGTATTAAACGATTGTTATAACATATAACATATTTTTCTTTAAAAAGAGCTCTTTCTTGTATTTCTTTATTTTTTTGTGTCCAGACAAAAAAGACAACGGAGAGACTATCACTCTCTCTCACTTCTGTTCAATGTACTTCATAGTCCTAACGCTGCTATGTTCCTCCGTGAAAACTTTTAACGCTTATTAGTTCATGGTTCACCTCTTCACTCTAATTCTCAAAGCACTCTTAATAACCATCCACAATTCTTCTTTTTTCTATAACTCATATAATGTCCATGCGGCTCAACTGTGGAATCATCTCTTATCCACCATCAAAGATATTACTGCAGTATCTCTATTTCTTTTTTATTTATCCTTTCCTTTTCTTTTTTTTTCCTTTTACACCTTAAGTAATTGTATTTCTTTAAGGTAATTGATGTACAAATCCAGTTATTTCTATTTTTTATATCTTCAGCTTTTTATTTTGATTTTATATTACAATGAAAGCATCCACCTCTTTCCCGAAACTGTTTATAAAGACTTGAGTTTTTCTTCAGTTTCGCATATCAATATCAATTTTTTTTTAAAACTAATTAAGCGAAAATTTAATATTTCTTTACAATCAAACCGCGAAAATAACAAAAGAAATAAACTTTAAAAACTTTCATTGTACTCCTTACTGCAGTATCGTCAGTTTGTGATCAATCAAATACACATGGTCAGCACAATCACCTTTTTCTAATTTCCCAGTATGACAGTGGAGGAATACAGTGTTAGTTCCGAATTGAGACCGCGGCCGCACTTTATTTTATATTGAATGTGTTTTGTAACTTGAGTTATAAAAAATAAACATTTATTTTATGGGTTGATTGGCAGAGATCGCCATTTGGCAATAAGCCCGCCAACATACAATTAATATTATAAAAATAAAGTTAAATAAAAAGAATTTTGAAAAATTCAGAATAATAGTGTTTTCGACTCGATGGCTACCCACTCTCAGGTAAAAATCCTGAAAAAGGAATTCGAGTGGAGATAAGTCCGCCTCGTAGTGCGGTCGGTTGGCGCATTCGCCTACAAGGTCCTGGGTTCAATTTCTGACAAGGTGGACATGAAATATTGTTTTTAAGGCGGCTCTAGTTAGAAGTATTTTATTGTTTCTAGAATGACACCTGGATTGTAAGACTGATCACCAAACATTCAATGCAACAAAAATGATCGAGATGATCTACAATTAGAGAGTAAGCGCAGCGCTCTATGCACCCTTGGATACAGATGTAGAAACGATTATGACGATTATCATAATAAATTATTGAAAAAAACAATAATCTTTCCAGTGTTTGTGCCTCTTTTGAAAATAAGACTGGTAAAATATTATCTATACTTTTTTCAATTTTCATAAATATTTAGGTTTTTTTTTTTTAGATACATACGATGGTAAAGACTTGATAAACTAAATTCAGTCAAGATAATATGTGAATGATTTTAAAGGCAGTAAGATGTTTCCCAAAAGTGTTGAAATATAATAAATTGCGTACTTAAGTGAAAGAGATGAAAACAGAAAAAAAGGTAGGGAAAAGATCGCAGGTCGATTCTTTTAAACTTATCAGAAATATGGATGTTTTTATTTTATATTTTCATTTTAACATTAATCAAATAACAAATAAAATTAAAGCATGAATCGTGCTGAGATCCCGTGGTAAGTGTTGCAGATTCGCGGATCAGAGGTACGAGGTTCGAATCCCACTCTTCCATTTTCTGATAGTCAGTTATTTACAACTCGCCGAAGATGGCCCCAAAATTGAAATACTTGGGTTAATCATTAGTATACAAATATTTTTTCTATAATAATAAAAATAACATTTGATTAAAAAACTACTCTTACTCAAATGAAAGACATAACCCCTACAATACATCACAATCTTAAATACAACACAATATCTTGTGGGGATTACTTTGAAGGGGACAAAATTCATCGATAAATACATAATTTTTGCACCCTCCACCAATGCATCCTCAAATCGCTCGTTATAAAAGGCTACTGCGTCCGTTCTCGGACTTCAATTTTGGTTATGAAATTAAACCACCTTATAATAATATAATCACTAGATCCTCAACACAAAGACAACTCAAACAAATACAAACTAATACCACTTTCTGACAAAGGGATTTTGAGTATTATTGAATTAAATTCTATAACCTACTTTCTCTACCTATTAAAACAATTAGTAACGAGAAAATGTTTAAAAAGGCTATATAAAAATGGATAGTGGAGCTAGGTAGAAGTAAAATGAATCGTCTCATTCGCCCAAATCAATTATGAATCAACCGCTCCACAAATGTTAGGTTTTTGTTATTTTCGTTGTGCGTTTTGTAATATTAATAATATAGATGTACATAATATACCTAGTTTTTAAAACTGTGAATATTTTGTCTTTTATCTCTGTTTATTAAGTAAGTCTTTTTTGTTTATTCTCTAATGTAAAAACATTTAAAAAAAGTATATTGTTAAGTGTCCTCGGCACGGGTAACCCCAGTGGGGTCACATTATTTTTATTATTAGTTTAGTTTGTAAGAGAAATATATGAATAAATAAATTAAATAAACGAAGTTGTGTTTCGAGATTTGCTATCAGGTGTAAGTTATATCCGCTTTTTACGTTATACGTAATTCGAAAGACATAGTTTTGCTCTAGAGCTCTAGAGAACACTATGTCTGCTTTTACGTATACTGTGTTATTTTAGTCGATTACAGTCCTTCAAAGTGGAATGTCAAGTAGACGAAAGTGAGCATTTTCGACACCTGCTTTTGTTTACGTTTTATTGAGAGAATAAAGCTACCAAAGCCGCTTGCGATATATTCGCAGTGTATAGAGAAGACGCTATGAACTAATTTTATTTTATTTTATTTAACAAATTTACGGACAATGTCTAATTTAAACAAATTATATAAAAAAACAATAATAATGCAGTAACAAACAAAAAAAGGAATACAATAAAGAAAAGCAAAGACAAGTTAATACATTAGACAGGCATTATGAAATCCAGGTTAATTCTACAAATATACAGTCAATTTATTGGGAATATTTCTTCAGCCTGTTTGTAAAAAACTCAATTTACAATCAAAATAATTTAGATCGTGATTTTCATTTACAAATTTAATCATTCTGGGTAGAGGCGCATGGAAACCATAATTAGTCTTATGATGACCGAAGAACAAAATTTATTATTTCTGAGTCTACGTGAAGGAACATTAAGAGATATTTGTTAGAGAAAAGTCGGGACATCAAATAAACTATTTAGTATCTTAAACATGCAAATTAAATCTGCATTAAATGGACGTTGTGAGAGACTGGATATATTTAAGAAAAGTTACGTGCCTGTGTAGTTATAGTGATCTCTTTTGATTCCTAGTTTGTACGCAATTTTTCTTATACATTTATGCTGAACTGATTCGATATTTATTATTTTTTTGTGAAATAATGAAGGAGAACACATTATTGACTGATTCGTTGTAATTATTTTGTTGTGCCCTCTTTTATACTCATTTGGAACAAAACGGACAGAATTTAAGTTTACATTAATTATTTTATTTAAACTGGAACGACAATTGGAAATGTTACCGTCATGTGATGAATGTTGTATCAGAAAGTTTGTATGTCCCTCAGCCATGTACTTCTCTGTACTGTACTGAATCAGTCTATGTATAACTATATATTGTATAATGTTTTGTATATATGTACGTACTCTGTCAAGCTAGCAAACCGTAGTACGAAAACCGAGGCTCGAAATTTGAGGCTGAACCATTTGTGGTCAACGCTTGGCTACAAATTTCAAATAATTCGTGAACTGAAAAGAAAAACGAAGGGCGTAATTAACCGTTTTATTACAGTGAAAAGTTGATGAAATGGTAAACGGTTCTCAAACAAAATACCAATGGACTGATCAATTCATATAATAAACTGAAAAAGTGCAGGAAATCAACATTAGAAAGAGGAAGCGCGTTTTTCTAATTACCGCTGCTAAGTTCTATGAATGAAAGTAAAGTCCTTAGTTTATTAAGTTAAGTTTATTTTTGCACCAAAACAGGCCAGGAGGCCCAATTACATCACAAAACACCCAGGCTTACGAAAAGTCACATTTTAATTTTTGTGTTCTCATCTGGAATCGAACCCGGAACCTTCCGTGCGTGAGTCAAGCGTCTTGACCACTACACCACGGAGCCCGCCTTTATTTGATTTTATACTTGTTGAGTTTTTTTTTGTATTCTGTGCATATTGTTTTAGAAAAGTATAACCCAATAAACCATAACAAGTATTGTAGTGGCTTGTCAACAGACAGGAAAGAAAGAATATGGAAGGAATTTATGAAAAATACACCATAAAACACAGCATAATATTTTTGTCAATTTTTACATTTATGAACAATAAATGTTTTTGTAAATTTTTACATTTATTATTTTTAGTGGTGGGGGTCAGTGCTATGCAAGCTCCTGACGTCACTGCGACCTGTGAAGGTCTGTAGTGACAGTATTGTGAACAGTTCTCGTAAACGCCCAGGTCTGTAAAGAGCCTAGCTACTGGGTGGAAAGCGAGAGTTAACATTTTGCTAAATCTCCCCCTCTAAGCCCAGGTTCGTAAAGTATCGGGCTATTAGGTAGGGGGCAATCTATTTAAAATCCTTAGGCTTAACCAGTGGTCCTCCAAGGATGAGGCTTCTTTTATGATGTGATTGATGATGATTTCACATAGAATGTGTATAGGTGTTTCCTCATCTGCACTGCAGAACCTACATCTAGAAGTTTCGGAAAGGTTCATTCTAGCAAGGTGTTTGTTCAATCTGCAATGCCCTGTATGAGTTCTACTGATGAAAAATTTTATTTTTGTGTATAAAACAAGCTTAATGTCATTAATTTGATACATTTCTTATTTAACTTATGATATCTCTTTCTGTCCAATTTTTATTTTCATTTCATCCATACACATTTTTACACATACACTATGACGAAGTAATATGATTTTTTTTGTTGATCTTTTCAGATGCTTATCTCTAACTTTTTTTATTCATTTTTTTCTTTCTTTATACCTTATTGAATTCAATACATTACATTCTGCGAAACACGAGATCAAAGTCCTGCAGTACATTAACATCGTCTCCACCGTGGAGAAATAAACAACAAAGGAACGCGGTCTATAAAGAGACCACAGAGCATGGTAACGCCCAGTCAGTCAGTCAGCATCAGTTACTCAGTTTTAGCATATAGTTCAAGTACAGTTACTTCAATTCCTCATCGCCGTAACACCCGCGAGTCATAATTAATTATTTATTCGCCATTAATATTTATTTCAGGAGTTTGAACTTACTAATGTTTATATCCCCCTCCATGAATGCTAAAAATAGACAAGTTACGCATGAAAATCACCATAATATGATTTTAATGAAGTAGGAGTAAACTTTTTATAGCATTTATGGAGGAAGACACAAATATGTGGTTTACGTGCGTAATTATAAAAGTTGAAGAAGAAACACTAACTGGGATTCCAACAAAATGAAGATCTAGGATGTGTAGGATTTTGGTTGCTGAGGGTTGGTGGAGCTCCTACCCCAGTTAGAGATTGACAGAATACCCAAGGTTATTGTTTTGTTTGAACAATAGCCTCGGGTATTCTGTCAATCTCTAACTGGGGTAGGAGCTCCACCAACCCTCAGCATTAAACAATAACATCGGGTATGCCAATTGTCTCATTAAACAATAACCTCGGGTATTCTGTCAATCTCTCACTGGGGTAGAAGCTCCACCAACCTTCAGCAACCAAAATCCTACACATCCTAGATCTTCATTATGTTGGAACTCAGTTAGTATTTCTTCTTCAACTTTTATAATTACGCACTCAAACCACATATTTGTGTCTTCCTCCATAAATGCTATAAAAGGTTTACTCCTACTTCATTAAAATCATATTATGGTGATTTTCATGCGTAACTTGTCTATTTTTAGCATTCATGGAGGGGGATATAAACATTAGTAAGTTCAAACTCCTGATTTTGGAACCTAATTGTTGTAATTACCCCACGATATAGTGATTAATAATTTTAAGAAACATGCAATATCTCGCAAGTGAAAGATGATCGAATTGAAATATTGAAAACAAACACAACGTCTAGAAATCATGTATGCAATAGTGCATTTTAGTTATTATTTGTGATAGAATTTTGATCCAACGGAAATTCGAAAGATGTTGATACGCGATTGACATGAAAAATTTATTCAAAAAGTATTTTTTACGCTAGAATATTTTCTAGTTTCTAGACTGACACCTGAATCAAAAGACTGATAATCTTATCTTCGTGTCTCAGAAAGCGAATGATGATGATAAGAGTTGTGATATTACAGTCAATTCACACTTCACGTCTTTGAAATACGTGTTTGTAGGACAAAAAACATAAGTGTGTAGTCAAGTTGGCTCCAGTATTCCGTAGCATATTTCACAAATCTGCATTTGGGTCATCACGTACGGAGAATAGATGTTTGGAGTTGAAGGAGAGATAAACGAGACGAGAATTATCTAGCTATCGTCTGGAATATATTAAACAAATTTGGAATACTTATTTTATTAAGGTATTTCATACAACACAGCAAAAGTGTATATGAATTTGTAAAAACAATCTTTAACTTACTGGGTCAGGCGAAAGAGGAGTCTGAATCCTTATTGAAATTCCAATCTGGTTTTAGTTATTGGTTTGGACGAATGGAAATGAATCACTTTGATATAATGTGTAATAATAAAAGACTGTGGATATATCCCATTATTATATATAGGTATGTATATCATGAGTGTATATTATCATGTATGTTTATTACTTTACATATGTTCGAAGTCAATTAGAATGTGCATCTCCCGCTTGAAGCCGTTAATACAAAAAATACATTAACCGAATTGAATCCATACAATCAAAAATTATATCGTATTGCAATTTTAGATGGTTGACTCGGAATACAGGTCCAGATGAAGCTACAAACTTACCTAAACTCCAAACTCTCCGAACTTGTAGGAACATGGCTAATAAAACTTTTAATAATATGATAGATTGCCCTAAGAGTATATCACTTATTAATTTTAGAGTCCCAGTAACGCAGACCAGAAACCAATATCTATTTAAAATTTCTAAATGTTCCACTAAATCTTTTCAAAATTCATTTGTAAATAGAACCTGCAATATGTGTAATCAGGAATCAAATTTCATTGATATTAATAGCATATATTTAACTATCTTAAAAAAGGAAATTTCTAAAAATAATTCAACTTATGATGTTGCGCCTTGAATCCCCAGCCTATATTATGCAGGTTATGTGGAGTTCTGTATATATACTGTACACTGTATGGCAGTGTATGGTCAACTATAGTTGTATTTTATATTAAATGTGCAACTGTGTGATCAATATTTAAAAGTAGAAATATTTTTAGTAATATGTGTAACATTTACATTTTTAGTAATATTATAAGTTTTGTATGACTAGTTATTTTATGTTATGTATAATTTTTATGTGGCAACATTTAATATAACAATATTATGTGGAAGCCTCTAATTGGACTTTATGATATGTATTTATAATATAATTGTATCTTATAAATGTCTGTTGGCTTTCCAATGAAATAAAAAAAAATGAGCATACAAAGAAAAGTGGCCAGCCAAATTAACTGATATTGCGACTTTTTGGTTCAAGATAAGATTTATTGCTCCCTTTTATTTCTTCTACTGAAAAAAAATTAAGTTCACTTGTACGAGTATATGATTTTTCAAAATCCAAACTTGATAATTTCAAATTGATCAAGTCAGTATAGGGGCTCAAATTTTAGTAGGGCCGCGGTGGTGCATATTTTGCTGGAAAATATGTATCTATAAAATGCCGTGTAATGCCGCAGTTGCATTCCATCAGCAACACTACCAATAGTCCTACTCTCTAGCGTCCATGAGTGGTTTCTTTGGCCCCGCGAGCCCTGGGCAACGTGGCCACTGGCATTAACATCAGTGTCATAGCAGATAGGGAGAGAATGAATGGCGAGTGTCCGGCGCCATAAAACGGGACCCGACAGAAAATTCCACCGAAGAAGGCAACGGGAAACCACTTCGGTCAATAATTCCCAGGATATCACTATGAAGAGAAACCAAACAATGGCACCGAGTCCCGGGCGGTCCTTAAATGGACCAGGGGTGCAAAGAATCTCCCGGCTCGACATTGAACTGTGGAGGAGCTGTTTCGCACTGCTCAGGATAGGGAAGCTTTCTCCTAAGTGATCATCAACGTCGGGGGGAGCCGACATGACACGTGAAGAAGAAGAAGAAGTATATGAAGGTCTGCGGGAGAAAATATTGACCAAATCAAAACTCTTCAACACTACCAGGATGCATTGCAAATGTTTTGTAAAAGAAACTTTTATTTATTCATATAAAGACGCATATTACAAAAAAAATTATGACGTATCCTTAACTTTATGAGGCCAAGAGCCCTGTGTTGAGTTAGGATACAACAAAATAGAAAGTGGAAGCTTGCATATTATTAAAAAATAATACAAATAAAAAATATTACACTAACGTAAATTTCTATAAACATCCGGACAACACGCCGCACCGTATAATAGCATATGTTAATCTATGCAATGCCTCGCAGCAGTCTCCTACAATGGTCTCTTCCCTTAGACAAAATCCACACGTGTACACTTCTGAAAATAGCATTCGTTTTGCATAACTCAATACATGAAATGAATACATGAATCCAGGACATTGAACACTCTTGGGGCCACACGAGAGAAATTTCTCCTAGCAAAAGTCGTACGTGTTTTCGGTATTACATAATTCAAATTACAGAAAAACCTCGTACGAGCATTCTGCTGGGATCTGCTCTTGTAACCGCATGACCCAAAATGGGGGTTCGTGATAGACGCCGTGCTACCTCCCCAGCCCATTATACCATAGGTAGCTACTGACTGGAACAGAGCAAAATACATACTTCTAAGAGTGCCAATGTCCAGGATGTTCCCGAGCGAGCAGAATATAAGACACATTTTTTAAAATCTGAAAACCAATTTTAAATCAAAAGTTTAGTTAATAGCAAAATTATGAGTTCGTGTCTACGTAAAAACTCCATTCTTGATTTACCAACACACAAGAATTCTTACTTGGCCAGTTTTCGTTGTATGCTCACGCCATATAAAAATTATATCATGTGGTAACTACTTCAACTAGGTAACGTCCAAATCAGCATTTTTTAGTTTAACAATTAAAAAACATTTTTGTATTCTCTTCTATGAATGCTACATATGGGCAAGTCGTGCATTTAAACCATCATAATATATCAACAATATTTTGAGTTTGTCCAAATTTTTGTAGACAGGGACTGGATTCAACTCCCTGGGGAGCTGTTTATATTAAAATATTACAACAGAGATGAAGAACATTTAAGAGAAGGTAATATAGAAGTCTAGGCATCTACAGGGCTTATGACCTGTCAATGGCTGGTTTAAGTGGCCACTTTACACACTGTGTAACATTCACCATTCTGCCTATATTTGAACATCTGTATTCCTTCAATTCTTTCATCTGTTGATGTTTGTGAAGTTAAAGAGCTGCAACCTTTATTTATGCGGGTGAGATTCATCTAATTGAATTATTTCACCTACATACCAGGCAACGCCTGAAAATATTATTTTTATACTAATTTCTATACTTCTTCATGGACCAGGTAATTTATCAACAATATTTTGAGTTTGAATTTTTGTAGACAAGGACTGGATTAAGGCTGGATAAAGTGGCCACTTAAACCAGCCATTGACAGGTCATAAGCCCTGTAGATGCCTAGACTTATATATAACCTTCTCTTAAATGTTCTTCATCTCTGTTGTAATATGTTAATCATAATATATTTTAAATGCATTACGAATTTTCTATTTGTAGAATTCATGGAGGGAGATATTTTCAAATATGTGTTTTACCGGCTAATTTTTAAATCTTGATCTTTAAGTTACCTTGTTGTAGTAATTACGCCATATAGATGTGTTATTATTCCTACATTTAATAATTTTGTATTTATTTTTACTATCAATTACCGAATTGAATTATAAAATTACAATAAATAATTAATTACATACTGCCATGTACGATTAAATAACTTTTCTGCATTCCACTTTTCGACATGTATAAATTTTCATTTTTGACAGCCTCGTAGTGTAATAGTCAGCGCGTTTGCCTATCATGCAAGAGGTCTCAGGTTCGATTCTCGACATGGTTGACATTAAATATTTATTTAAAAGAATGTTTTCAAATAATCCCTGGACTGGTACCTGAAGCGTAAGACTGATCACCTTACCTTCATGTAAGAAAAGATGATCGAGATATGCTGCGATTGGTGTAGCAATCCAGTGCCCTATGCACCATTAGGTGCGAAAAGGAATTGATGATGATGATGATAAATTTTCATTTTTTTTGTGTTTTTTTATTATTTTGCATATTGTTTTGATTATTTTGTAGATTGTTTAAAATGTTTATAAACGTTTTTGATTTATATAAAGAAGAGTCTCGACGTAACACGGAATTTCCTAACAAGTCGGGACATAAAAAAATATAATTTGCTATGATAAAATTGTGTATGTGTGCATTAAATAAATAAATAAAAAAATAATAAGATACGCTGCAATCGGAATACCAATGCAATGCCCTATACCCCATTGGGTGCGGAAAGGGGATTATGCTTTTAAATAAAAAAATACATTTTGCTTTTTATACAAGTAATCGTAAAAACTTACCGATGATGGAAAGGAAAAAGTTAATAAGCGGGATACAGCAACTTTACAAAAGTGCCATTTTTTTTTTTTTAATAAATAAATAATCTCGTATTTTGAATTTTTATTTCAATTATACAAGTATGCCTAAATAATACGTATGTATGAGATTTTTCCTTTCCACCGTCGTTAAAACATATATTTTCACGTACCGTATAAATAAATTATATTTAAAAATATATTTTCTACCCAGAATTCAAAGATAAGGTATGGTCGCACCATTTCTCTTAAAATAATCGTCCAATCATATGGCTTAATGGGATGAGCAACAGTTTATATGGCGTATCATTATAATCATATTTAGAACGTCACAAAATCGTGTTTATGGAAATTGTAAACAAAATAAAGTACATGTTTATCAATCCATGAAAAAAAAATGGTACTGACACAAATGCCCCAAAAATATAAAGCAGGATATTTAAAAATGTTTTTTTACTATTAGATAAGCTCATAAGAATATAACAGGTTAAAAAATAAAACGTAAATAAATATCTGTCGTATTTAATTTTATTGAAATACGAGTATGGTGAAATATTAAGTCACTTGTTTTATAGGTTATTTGAACTGTATTTAAATAGAATTAATATTGGTACTTCAACATAATGTTTAAAATGCGTGTTTTTGTAAAGTTAGCAACATATTCTCGAGACCCAATTGGAGATACATTTACCGTGTTAAATGAAATATCAAATACGTATTATTTTTCAAGGGATTTATGATTATTGAGCGATGTTAAAAAAACATGTTTTCTATTTGAAATTTGCAACACAACGCGGAAAAAAGAAATCAGAGTATATTTTTTTGATAAATAAATACATTAATGTACTGAAATATAAATTGAAAGTGATTTGGAATCGTAAAATTATGGCAAACATCAGCAGAATTGTTCGCACGAATCGAATCTCTAACTAATCATATTTAAGAAAGTTTCACAATATCTTAAAGAAACATGCTATACACTTTGAAATATACGGTGTTTTTTAAAATAGATCACATAGGAAATGGGTGAATGTGTGCAAAAACGAGTAATCTCAGTGAATAAAAACAACCAACCACCCTTAAAAAGAGCAAAACTCACCTCAATATAACTCTCGTTCTAAATCCATGTTTTATCTCACTTAACTGTGACACGTCTCCGACGCGGTATAAATATATACACGAAACTTAACAATATTTACGTAAAATTTACTCAGGGGTGTGATTAAGTATCTCCATTTGAGAAAACTAAATCCCGTCACTCGATTTTAGGCTGGTCGCCATGTTGGAAACTTATCGGGAAAGTGTATTTTCTTAGTTTTCTAGCGCTGACGGCGACCATCAGCTGAGCCGACAAGCTAACACCGACTGACTCCGAGGGAACAGATTCCAACCCTAGAGATGTCCGGAATGGTGATCGATTCCACCCACTCGAATTGTCATATTTACTCACCTCGCCAGTAAAGAAAAGTTCAAATAAAGATAAATCTATTTTTAAAACAGTTCTTAGTGATCAAATCGTAAAACTTAAGCATTACAACTTTTCGAACAAACAATTTATAAGTTTATCAAGGTTTTACAATATCATATCAAGAAAATTTGAAGAAGTGCTCACTGGTTTTTTCAATCAGTACAAACCAGTAATCATAATATCAATTGATTTTAAGTGGCAACATCAGCTTACTTTGAATGTTTGCTTTCTCTTTGAATGACATTTGTTCATTAGAGATTAAAATAAAACTTGATTTATAAAAGTCCAACACCGTGTTCATAGAAAAGTGGCATGTTTGAGCAAATCGCAAAAGGGTAATTATTACTATATTGAAATAAAGCAATCTCTTAATCTGACCTTATACGCGTTTTTGAAATACTTAATGCTATAAGTTATGTCCGATCTCTATTGTAATAAATTTATGTTTATCAAATCTTCTCAGAGCAATTTTTGTTTTTATGCCGCAATGTCCAGAATGTGTAGATTTATTAATTCTTCGCAAAACTTGGAATTCTTTGGAATAGATCTTTCTGCTTTTCGTAGATCTTTTTGCCATTAACAGAGTATGGGATGAAGATGGATCGGCATAGATTATCTCGAAATCTTGTTTGTTAATCATGTTTTTTAATATAATTTTATTGCCCTTGTTTGTCTTTGCCATATAGTTTTACATTATTTTTGTTCAGATTCTTGTATACCTGTTTCTCAATATAATTTAGGAAGTATTTATAATAAATAAATATAAATCGTTTGTTTTAATTGTTTTTAAAAAATTTAAAAAAATAAGAACCTTAAGTTTTTCATCAATATTTAAAGTTTTCTTGAAAACAAAATCAGTTTTCTTTATTTGTTCATGAAAAACAACGCATTCATTTTAATATAAACAGAATAGACGTATATAGTTAACATTCTACATCACAAAAAATTAATACATTGAGTAGATATTTTACGTAATTTAAATTTAAATGTGTAAAAAGGCGTTAAGCGTAAATATTAATGGAAAATAAAAAAAACAAACATCTGATTTTTTTTGTACTACGATAGGTCAAGAGGCTCAATTCCAGTGAAATTTAACAAATTATTATTTTAACACATACGTACAAAACATATAAAACCCATGTTAAGTCACAAGTTCGTTTTGTAAAAATAATTTTTACTAATTCATTGAAAACATTTTTTTTATATTTCGATTTGTCCATAAATATCGATATTGGACCGCCACATCCCTATGGCCGACGCCCGCACGAGACGTCTGCGTCCGGTCGATAAAGGGCGCACGGAGCAGGCGCAGTAGCCTCCGCCGTGACGTCAGATGACATTCATAAACCTGCGGACGCGCGCAGCCACTCCGTAGTCATACAATCGTCGCTCGTAGTACAGCCCTTGGAGTCAAGCGACGATTTCCTATTTCTAATGTAGCGGGTGGGTAGAAATATTTAAAAGTTAATAAGAATATATTTTTTTAAGAACTTCTTTTATAAGCGCATAAACATATGTGGGATCAATATACGCTGCGTTCTGTGTACAACTTCTGTTCCCTATGCATCATTATCTGTGAAAACGGAACGATGACGACAAACAAACTATTACGTCGTTTTCCGCAGGCGTAGAGAGAGAGGATACCATATCACTCGGTTTTTGCATACGTACCTCGCTTTCCCTATATTCATACGTCTTTCCATGCACGCGCGCCGATTATTCAAAAATTTTATATGTCTATCTTCAAGTATTTCTTTGTTTTTGTCATGCCATGTCTTTCACGGTCTTCCTCGTTTTCTGAATACACGGAATGATTTTTTTGCATTCCAGAACGACGATGATGTATATTTTGCATTTATATTTGTAAAAACATATAAAATATAATAATAAATAAAAGTAATAGTTTATTCCAGTTAAAACGCCAGATACTTTAAAACCCATTTCACCAATGTAAACAAAAAATTGAGGAAATTGGACAATTTTGCAAAAAAAACAATAAGTTAAGAGAAACAATGAATTCTGACCAAATAAAAATAAGGTAATAAATAATAATGTCCTTGTTGCGGTTTTAACAATTGAAGCCAAAACGGACGTGAAATGGGTTGTGGTTCCGTGATAGTATTATAGATTTATGGATCAAAGGTCCGAGGTTCGAATCCTACTCAATCACAATTCACTACCCATTTTTCTATCGCACTAGGGCAAGTAAATAAATTTAATTATTTCTTTAAAATATTTAAATGATTTTATTTACTAGTTCATACGGCCATTTTATTTCAAGGCTTTAGTATTTTTAAGAATACGTTTTGCATATATACATATATTTTAAATATGGAAGTTGCATTATTTTTTACCTTGTTTTGAAAGGTTTATATTAACCTCAAAAAGATAGTTATTTATTTGTTTACTCCAAATAAAATATTATATTAAATTTACTTTGATGAGAGACTTAATTTAGTTGATACAATATGTTAAAAATATGTAAGGATCGGATGGGATGTTTCGGCTGTGGCCTGTTTTAGGAGCTTCTCCGCATTCTTTCTAGTGACAAGGAAACCACATAAAGCTTGTCAAGAGAAGGCAGACTTTCCAATCCACTTGAAGAGTGTTCGGCATTCGGTGTACTGCTATCAGCGATACCTTTCATTGCCTTTACCATATCTATCGTGTATAATTTTACCTCTCTTGACAAGTTCTTATGACTAATTACTTAATTAACATTGTGTAAACCCTCATTTAGACTTCTGCATGGCGCTTTCAGTTTAGTCTTATAGTCTTAAAATACTATAATAATAATTTTTACCTAGCGCAAGAAAACATTTTTTGTATCCAATATCCCGTAGGGCTGAAGTTCCTCATTCTATGATTACTACGTTCTTCTTCCTTTTTGAAGCGGGATATAGGACGTATGGCCGCGGTCTCAATTTAGAACTGATACTGTATTTCTTTACTGTCATGCATGGAATCTAGAATAAGGTGAATGATCTGACAAAGTGTAATTGATTGATCAAATTGACAATACTGCAGTGAGGGGTACAATTAACGTTTCTATTTTGTTATTTACGCGGTTTGAATGTAGAGAGATATTAATTTTTCTCTTAATGAGACTTTTTAAAATTTTTAGTTTTAGGAACGGGACGAATACTTTCATTGATCACCTTACCTTCATGTAACAGATGATCAATTTACACTGCATATGGTGTACCGATGGACTGCTTAATGCACCACTGGGTGTGGTTAAGGGTATAATGATGATGACAATGATTTGTTTCACATTCCCAAAAATAATTCTGCCTACCAACTACATAAAGCAGTTGTGACAGTGGTGACAGTAGGCGACGAGCCAACCATTGCACTACGAGGTGGACTTATGTTAAGTCGATTTCCTTATTCAAGAATTTTACTAAAGAGCAGCTAACGCTTTGAAAGAATTAATTCATTTATTTATTTGGTTTATGTAAGGAATGTAGGTATATTGTTGGTGACAACAATATATCCACAGTCGTCTGCATACCCACACAGCTTAGCAAGTCATTCTAGATTTGTCTCTCCTAGCAAACAGTCGCTCTCTTACCACAATGAAAAAATAATACATAATACACATAAATATTAAAACAAAAAAAAATAAACACTACTTGTTTTTCATCAATTACATGTAAACACTACTTAAATACATATTTATATAAAATAAGCGAAATAAATAATAAAATTGAATTTAAGTTATTGTAAAAATTGAAATAAAATTGCAAAAATTGTACGAGTTAATAATAAAATAAACATGAATAAAATACGCATTTAAATAACCTTAACATTAAAAATTATCAAAATTAAATTATTAAAAAAAAAAAAAACATTCATCAATACAAAACTAAAAAAAAACAATTCATAAAATACTAATAAAAACAAAAAACAAAATATGCATTGAAACAAAACCAGCAATGTAATCCATCAAAATTAAATGTACAAAATTAATATATCAATATGAAAACGCATTTTGTATACATTTCTTAAACCTAAACAATCCAGCGTCAAAAATGTCGATCTCTAAATTTTCAATGGTGTTGTATAATCTGCACATTCTTGACACAGGATTGAAGGACACATTATTCTTAAATGAATCTATGTGGAATGTTTTTGGGTTCCTTAAGTATGACCATTAGGAACACAAATGTTTATCGTACTTAAACATCTTGAAATTTCCAATCTACCATTTACAATCTTATATAAATATTACAAGTCATTTACCTTTCTTCTAGTTTCTAAAGTTTTGAAGTTTAAGTGTTGGAGTTTCTTTTCTTAACTATTTAGTGTGGAAACCAATCGACATTTCTGTGATAAAAGTCTGAGATTTTTTTTTGTATAGATTCAACAACACATATATACTTATTGTAATGTGGATTCCAAATGGTTGATCTGGATTCCATTTTACTTTTTACTAGAGAGGTGTATCATTTTATTAAAGATTGATGGTTTTTAAATGGTTTCGTATGGATGAATCCCAACATTTTTATTGATTTATTTTTTATATCAGCTATGTGACTATCAAACATAAATTTTGAATCTAAGGTAATTCCCAAATCACGGATTGTCTCCGCATTTTTTTAACAAAACATTATCTATATTATACGATTTTTTTTTTTTTTAATTTTTGGTAAACTGTATACCATAACATTTATCAATGTTTAAAAACATGTCATTTTTATTACACCAGTCACTCAGTGTATCCAAGTCATTTTGCAAATAGTGTTTGGTCAGATTCAAATTCGATTTTGCGATATATTTTCAAATCATCAGCAAACAAACCATAATCGCATTGTAGTGTCGAACCAAGGTCCTTTATGAATATCAAAAACAACAAAAGTCCCAAATTGCAACCTGTGGTACGCCTGAGCTTGCAACTATAGAAATTGATACATAGCCATTAAAAAGTACCGATTGGCGACCATTTTTTTAATAAGACTCCAACTACTGTAGAAGAACACCATGTATACCAATACGTTTTAATTTGACTAATAATATATTGTGATTGACTTTGTCAAACGCTTTTGGAAGTCTGTGTAAATGGCGTCTACTTGTTTTCTTGTATTAAATGACTCACATAATTGAATTGAATTGAAAAAGAACTAAATTCCAATAAATTAGAGTTTATCGACCTATTGGGAACAAATCCATGCTGTTTGGGGGCAAAGTTGAGGTTTGAAATGATTAAATATTAATTTGTATATCAGGGATTAATTTTTTTTTGCAAAACAAGATATTATACTTATCGGCCGATCGTTTTTTACTGATGATTGGTCACCTAATTTGTGAACTGGGGCAACATGAGCTACTTTCCAATTTTTTTAATTCGTCTAGTATTCCGGTTTTATTTCACACATAGAACTATAGTCTTTTTTTTTATGGGTGTTGCTTTATTATTTACCTTGCTTATAATATACAAGGTTTATATATAAAAAGGTGGATTTTTCTGCAATTAAATTGCTTTAAATTTATCTAAACTGTTAGAATCAGGAGGGATATACTTATGTGGACCAATCGGGAACTTCTCAGCATTTGCTCATGTGGAGAGGAAACCACTTAAAACTCTTCAGGAGAAGCCGGCCTGTTGGCAGTAGTCAACAGGCCTTCCGTTCCACTAGAGGAGTGTTCGGCATTTTCTTACCTACTTTGGTTTATTTTACCAATTGCCTGCACTATATTGACCATGTATGATACTACCTCTCGTGTGAGTTCTTTATTACCTATCACCGATGGGATGTTGCGTAGATCCTCACCCAGGCTTCTGCATCGTGCCTCCAGC
Source organism: Micrasema longulum (assembly GCF_059751315.1). Classification (NCBI taxonomy): domain Eukaryota; kingdom Metazoa; phylum Arthropoda; class Insecta; order Trichoptera; family Brachycentridae; genus Micrasema; species Micrasema longulum. Next base: position 55,214 of record NW_028279706.1, read on the forward strand.
TGTTGCCTTTGAAAGCTGAAAAGGGGGCGATGCATCAACAGGTGAGGGACATCTTGAGAAGTTTCATCGTCGCATGGGCAGCTGTCTATCTCGAAGAACTATAGTCTAAATCGGCCCGCACCGACGTCTTCACCTCTACTGTAATCCAATAATATCAGTCTTTATAAATCCTCATGTTCACTCATTTGGACAAACTCAAAATATTGCTTATAGCAACGTTGTTTATTGAATTACATTCGAAGATTCATTCACTCAAATTCATTCCATTTTGAATATATCAAATACTTAATGCTTGATTTTTTTTGTTATTTTCTAGCCAACCAGTATTTTTTTACGGTTGATTCAAGAGCCTACCTACTACCCACTGCTGTTCTATATATATACCCTGAGTAATCGTACTCGGGACATCAATTCAATACGAAGTCAAAAAAGTACCCCAATAAATTTACTGAAAAATACTACGATACTTGCGGAAATGTTAAACTTTTTTTACCTCCAAGTGTCAATAACAAATTATCATACATTAATATTAAGGCAATATAAGATATTCTTATACAGATCACAATTCATATTTTTCAATGTTTCAAATACATTAGAAATAAATTGCAATAGAGAAGAAAAACATTTGTGAAAAGGGAATATAGGAGTCTAGGCATTAACAAAGCTTATTTTTGTAATTGTAATTAATTTATTTAGATGTTAAAAATTAATTTTAATAATTAGTTACTCCTTAGCTTATATATATTTTGATTTTTTTGAAATAATTTTAAAAATTGAAACTAAACTGGCAGTACTCAACGGAGTTTTAGTCCCAATATTTTTTTTAAATATTTTTATATTTATTTTACAGAAACAAACAGTCGACGATTTAAAGACAGACCAGCGAAGTTTCTAAATAAAAATCATGCATATTAAATTGTGGTACAACAAAGGGGTGTGTTTGCGTGTATTTGAGTGGGAGTAAGTGTTTAGGTGTGTTTAAATGTGAGCATCATTAAAAAACAAGTGGGATCGTATCGCAGCCAGAAAGAATGAATCTTAATTTATTTTTAAATAAATTAAGGGGGGTGTTAAATATATCAATAGATGAAAAAAAGCATTATGGTTAGAGCAAGAACGCATGTATGGAAGTGAAACATGGAACTGATAAAAAAATGGATGAAAGTACAATGAACGCGGTCGAAATACGACCTCTTAGACGAATGTGTGAGAAATCAATATATTTTTTTATTATTTTTTTATTTTGAATCTTGAAATAGAACACACATAAACATATCATTCTTATGTGTGATCTAATATTAACAACAATGTACATATATTTAATATAATATGAATCTTGAGAAATTTGTTTTTTTTTCCTTCATGTATGTTTATTTCCATTTCATCATATTTTTTCCTGCCTTATTTAAAATGAGTTACAAATGATGAAATCAGGTGAGAGTGCAAATCTGCGACAGGTTATATTTATTAAAGTTGGGAAAGGGTCTCTGAGATGATTTGATCATGTAGAATGAATGGATAGCGAAATAATAGTAAAACATATATTTATGGTGAGAATTAACGGTAACGCTGGACGAGAACGACTAAGAAAGACGTGACATGATCAAATAAATCAAAATCTTAAGTCTGGTCATATTAAAAGCAGGCAGAACCGAAGGGCATTTATGACATGATGTATAATGCAGAAGAAGCTAGGAATGCATGCACAGAATAGACTTGTGTGGGAGTTCATCCTTTCTGCGTACCTCTACGGAGAAATGACGTGATGGTAGTAGAAGTAGTAGTAAAATTTTGAAAACATTTGCTTTCTTATAATTTACTAAAACATTTCGTTTTGAGGGGCATTTTTAATGAATTGTAAATAACTCACTATTAGAAAATGGAAATCAAGATGGAGTAGAGTGGGATTCGAACAACGGACTTCTAACCTGTGAGTCTGAAATAATAGCCACGGGACCACAACCCGATTCATTAATACAGGAGAATTTATCTTCAACTATATCGTCATAGTTCAGGTATGACCTCCGTATCTTCCGATTGTAATCGCCCCCGGGATTTTTAGTTCTGGGCGTCTACTACTAATACCCTAATAGGTCATTGATAAATTGAACATGTAAAATACTTAGAACTAATAATAGACCGACATTTGAAATGGACAATTCATCCCAATAATCAAAAAAAGTTTTAAAAATGGAAAAATTCTAAATGCGAAGTTTTAGTCAAATCTAAAATATATAACATGCAACCACTATGGGGAACAGTTAACCAAAATGACATAAACAGAGTACAACGACAGCAAAATAAAATATTAAAGTAAGTATATGACCTCCCTAATATAACACCAATTAAAGAACTTTAAAAAAAATCAATTAAACAATGAAACGTAAATAATTTTTTCAACTAGCATCTTTAAAATTTATTCATAAATTAGCCACTGGTGTAATAATTGTAGATGAAGAGCTTAAAGTTGAAATTTGTAAAAGTTGTTATAAACACTGACACTACAAAAATATCAGAATATATATCACGTCCAACATTCTAAAACGAGAAAAGGACAGTTGACACTAATAAACCAGGGACTAAAATTATACAATAAACTTTCAAATGGAAAACGCGTCATATTTACTAATATTGTAACGTATATATTTCATCTTGCCCCATTTTTAAGCGCCGTGCAAATACTTACATTTCGGACAGTATATTTTGTAGTGTCGGTAAACATCGTCCCGCAATCTGGCAACAAAAATGTTTGAAACCGATGATTAGCTCAAAATATAACGAAAAAGGTAAGAATTTGCGCGGTGCTTGAAAACGGGGCAAGATCAAGATGAAATATATACGTTATAATATGCGGCCTGAAACGTTTATGGACGCCATTTGCTTCAATCAGGAAGCAGATAAGGAACAATGGTAAATATTATAAAATTCAAAATGGTTTTGGGAAAGTGACAGCAGACCTGACAACGCTGTACACATTAGTCCGTCGATCCTCTCGGTAACGGTAGAACAGGTCAGATAATTTGAATCGGCACTTAACAAACCAAAATGTGTCTTTATAAGCGCAGCAGTGCTCGTAAGTTATTTTTTTGTGAACCGACTTTTTATGCATAATATGATATTTACTCGTATACGGGATCACGTTGTTTTTCAAAACGATTACAATAAATGAGGAAATTTGGTGTTTTTTTTTTTTACTTGTTATTATCAAACTAAGCCATTTTTATACTTTTATGTATTGTTTTGTCAGCGCTATGATTTTTAATGGACATGGATACGTGCTGCGCATGCGTCAGGAGAACTTAAACCCAAGTTGGCTTTTCTTCAAACCTGCGGGCTCACGCCGTCCTGAAAAGCCGTCGATGACGATCTTTCGACTTAATTCGGCGGAATTAAGGGGCACTGGATTGACGTGGGAAGAGGCGAGAGTACTGGCTGGCGATATGGTCTTCCGGAGGCAACTGGTGATGTCCACATGCTCCACTTAGGAGTGGATATGGAAAAGAAGAAGAATAACTTCTTAAAGTTTTGTAATATTTAAACTACTCCATTTGTGACGTCAAATTTCCAGTCGGCGAGTTCTGCTGATTAATAAGTTGGCTTCGCGAAAAATAGAAATTGAACACATCACAATCGTTGGTTATTTTTTACGAATTTGTGACGATGTTCAAAGTATTTCATTTTTATGAATTTTTTCGCACGTTTACGAGAAGTAAGAAAACATTTTTTATATCCAATTCCCTGTAGCAATGAACTTCCTCGTTGTTAAGACTGTACATTGACTGTGTCCGAGCGGACGAAAATACATTTCTATGGGTGATCTAATTGCCTGATGCTTTAAGGACTTGGGCGTGGAGGAGTTATAGCCATAAATTTGAAAAGACTTGCTCTTTACTCAGTAGTTTAGCCTTTCAAAGACCTGGTCATAGAAAGCGACCTGTCACAATAGATCAGGTCTGTGCTGGTCGCGGAGACGCCAAGATCTTATTTAGCACTGACCACCGTTTACAGGAATATTAATAATATTTTTGGTAAATCGTAGGTACCTAGGGAACATTTTTAGTTTATATAAAACATTCATCATCATATTTATCAAACCCTTATCTACACCTGATGGCTACCTTATAAATAAATATTTCATGTCTACCCTCCGAAAGATCAAACCCAGAGCCTCAAATATAGTAGGTAAACGCACTAATCATTACACTACGAGACGGTCTTTTCTCCACTCGATTTCGCTTTTCAGGATTATATCCTGAGAGCAGCCATCGAGTAGACAATACTTGTTCAGGATTCTGGTTTCATTTCACATACAAAACTGTATTATTCATCCGCTTGGACACACACATGTCCTAAAATAAAAAAAACTCGTAACTCCACAAATGGTAAAACATGATTTTTAGGCGTTATCTTTTACGACTTCAAATTATTCATATAATATGTTTAAATTTTGTATATTCGTACAATGTTGCTTTGAATGTTTTTACTCGCCTCCGAAAAAAAGTTCAAACAAACAAAATCATCACGCCGTTTCCCGTAGGAATAGGCAGAGAGGATAGAACGGCATATCACTCTGTCTTTGCATACAGACCTCGCTACATCTACATTCATACATCTTCTTATATACGCACGCCTGTTATTCCTACTATATTCATGACCATCTTGAAGTATTTGTGGCACTTGTTCGTGCCATGTCTTTTTTAGTCTTCCTCGTTTTCTGCATTTATCAACATTCGCATCGTAGATCCTATTGGCCATTCTTTCGCTGTCCATTCGCTCTACATGTCTAAACCAACGCACCACCCCTCTCTTGATTTTGTCGATAATGCTGAATTCTCGAACCTTGACTTGTGTGCACCCATTATACATCGTTTTACCACATATTCGCCGGAGAAATCACATTTTGACATAATTTAATACTTCGCTCCCATACATTAGGGTCAGCACCAAAACTTTATTGTAAACTGCTGGTTTTGCCTCCTGAGACGAACATTTGTTTGCCAAGGTAGATTTCAGTTCACCTTTCACCCTGTTCCCGGCACACACCCTCCTTTCAATATCTTTCTCAGTCTTTCCAACCCTAGTAAACAAACTTCCCAGATACACAAATTCTTCGACCTGATTTAGAATATCTGCGTTTTCGCTGATCTCACATTAAGTTATACTTTCATCCCTTTTATCATTATTCATTAGCAAATCGCTATTCTTGCATACACCGTAGATTTTTATTACCAAGAATTGCAGGTCTTCTTTGACGCTAGCAAGAAGCACGGCATCATTAGCGGACAAAATACGGTTAACAGTTATATCACTCATTTTTGCTCCCATTTTTAAATCTTTCAGTTCTTTCAGAATAAAAGTTAGTTTGGAATTTACGAGTTTTACAAGTTAAGCCGATGGTATAAGACATGAATTATTTTTACTTGTTTTGGTGTGTTTGTATAATGAAAATGATGGTTTTAAATTTAGGTAAAAATGGTTATACTTGTACACAAAGAATTCATCAACAAATGATAAATAAAGCCAATAATGTTGTGATTTTACACTAATTTTAAAAAAATGTCACTATAAGCGAAGGTTTAATTAACACAGCCGAAAAGAAAGCACAGCCAATTGGAATGGTTGATATTTTTCGAAAAGGCTATTTTTTTGTAATTATTTACACGTGTAATTTGAATTTCAGTTATTAACTTTTACATTTATAAATAAATAATAATCCGTTCACTAGCAAGTATTCAATAATAAGGATTTTTCTTTATAAATGCCATTTTGATTGAATGCTTAAAGAGCTTATCATCCACGTGTAAAACATATTATATTATTCACGTCTTTAATTAAGCGTCATCAAAGGACGCAGTTGGCAATCATTTTATTATTGGTGCTTTTATATAAGATATACGTATGTAAGCCGGAACTTGAATCATAAAGAAAATACCGAAAATGAAATATAATATTTCACCATGTTTATTGGCAAATTTAAAATATAATTTAATAGAATTGTTTTACAAAAATGAAGATGGAAAAAAACTACCAGCTTCCGAGTATTTTTTTCAATTGTAAGATGTTTTTAATTATATTTTCATTCGTATTTAATGTTGCAACCCGCTGGTTGCAAAATAATGATGTGTTGTTTCTTGATCTGCATCAGTTTACATGCACTAATGTCCCAACTGTGTCGTATTGTAAATCCTAAACAAGTATGTGTCCCTATTCTGTAACTAACTCGTTTATTCGTTTCGTAAATTCATAAGCGTCGTATGAGTGGAAACGAGAGCGAAATACGATTTTGAAAACTTACTTTTGGAAAACTCAGGCACATACCCGAAAATAAAGAGATTCCGATCTGTTTGAAAAAGAAAACTTACAAATCATGTATACTGCCAGTGACTATAAATGTATTAGAGACCATGGCTCTCACACAAAGGAATGTAAGAAAGCTCAAATGCACACAGCGATCATGGAAAGATCCGTGCTTGGTATAAGCCTAAGAGACAAAATAAGAAATTAGGAACAGAACCAGAATAACGGATATTATGGATCGTATAGCAGGACTGAAGTGGCAATGGGCAGGGCATGTTGCAAAACAAGATCCCACAAGATGGACCCTAAAATTTTAAAATGGTGACCTTGGGAGAATAAACGAGGCGTCGGAAGACCTAAAACAAGATTGTCCGACGACATGGCTGCTGTAGGGGGTAAAAATTGGTTGTAGTAGCAACCAACCGAGAAAAATTGAAGAATACGAAAGAGGCCTATATCCAGTAGTGGAGAACAGAAGGCTGAAGAAGAAGAAGAAGAGGGAGATGAATATTTGACGAACGAACGAACTTATAAAACGAAATTGCGAGAGAGTAAGCCTGCTAGACTTTTTTGAGTAAATAGCCGATTACACGTAGACAATGCAGTATACTTTTGTCCCAAGTCTCGACTAGTTTTCACGTGAAAACAGTAATTTGTAGGACATAAAAATGTCCTGAGACAACGCCACTGAGATAGATGGGCAGACTATATTCGCGGAACAGTCATTACCACCACCACCGCGTGCGGCCGCTTTGTCCTCGTATAAACACGTGTGGGCAGGACCTTGTGACAATAGCGATTTGCTTGACGTGACCGTGTCGCTCCCAAATCATGATAATAAAATTGACTACGTCTTAACAGCACACAACATATCAACTCGAAGTGTGACGTCACAAAACAAATATTAAAATCAATTAAAGAAATATCAGCTGAGACAAATTGGTTGATGAATGGTTGATGCTGCCCGTCAGTTAATAAATGCGTTTGTAGTGTAAAGAGCTGATTATTGTAATGGTTTATACGCAGGTCTACCAATAAACAAAATGACTCGCCTACAGTTTGTTTTAAATGACGCAGCGAGACTTATTTTCAGAATCTCGAAGTTCAGTCAGATCACTCCACTACTTCGGGAATTACTCTGGCTTCGTTTTCCACAGAGGTTGGAATACAAACTCTATTGACTTATGTATAAGTCACTCCGCAACTCTACTCCGGAGTATCTAAGGGAACTATGCATTCTAGATGAACTAGCCGACAGGCATCTTACGCTTAGATCAACTTCGTTTACGGCAATAGAAAACGCTATAATACCTCTACGCAAACAGCGCAGTTAATTCGTTGAATGCGCATTTGCGGTCGCAGGCCCTATGGCATGGAATGCTCTCCCAGCAAAGGTGTGAGGCTGTGAGAGTGAAGCGATGTTTCCAAAAAAAAAAACCGCCTTATTCTCTAGTTCATATTAATAAATCCGTAGCATGTGATAACAAAATTAATCGTTTAACTTATGATCACGCCACACTTACCTGTTGGCAGATGAACGCTCGAAATGCTCTAGTTTGCGGGATGCGTTATTCTTATTTACTTTTCCACTAAACCCTAATACAATGAATGCAATTACCTACCTTGTACTAGATTCTGTCACCTTTATTGTCTAGAACTTCTGTCACGGCAGTCAGGATCAGATCAAATCTTGAGGTCAGGAAGGAGGGGCGCTTGACGATTACACGACACAGTGGATTTAACGAGTTATTGATCGCAAAAATAACTTATTCGCGATCGCGGTGAGAACATTAAAGGCACATGCATACACGATGACAGTTCAGTTCTTTTATGGAGCCGGTATAATAATTGGTACCCACGGTAGGCACTGCAACATCCTAACCAGGGCCCTGTAGGTAGCAAACAAATTTGAACGCCTTAACCTAGTCAATGTGCTATACACAGAGAGTAATATGGCGTAACAAACTTAAATTACAAATTTAAATGTTTCAATTAAATTTATTTATCTTTAGAATCACTTTGTAAAGCGCGCTTTATAAGTTGTTCATAATAATAAAAATAATGTAAGATGATGTAAATAGATATGTTATTAAAGTAAGCATAAATATAAGTTTATATACTAATTGTAATATAAGCAATCTTAAGAAATAAATAACAAAAATAATTTTATCAAAAACGCTATCATTCTAAGTCTTGAAATACAAACCAAATAAAATGCTATAAACTGTATTGAAATAAATTATAGTTTCGCGCCGATTAAACTTTTTAAAGTATGTATGTCGTTGATATTACGTAACATAATATAAAAATAGGAGCATATATTATATTTACTCATACATATTCTAAGGTGAAAAAAACACACATTTACAAAAAGGTATACATTTTATTTTTGATATATTTACAAAATTGTATTGTGTTTAAATGTATATAAGTACAAAAAAGTGCAGGAAGCCAAAAAATAAGAAAAACTTATTAAAATTATTAAAATAGATACAGCGCGTTCCAATCTTTAATGTCATATAATAATGTGTTAGTGCCTGTCAGTGAGCAAAGTAAACTATTACTTACTTACTAAAGCACACTAGAATATTTTATTTGAAAACTTTCTGTCAACACACATAAAGGAAGGTCATTAAATTTTCAACGCACTGTACGCGATTTTGAAAAAATGTACCGTAAACCAAAACTTATTGACTTTTGGATAAAATATTAAGTTAAGTACCGATAGATGGCATTAGTCGCAAGGTTTGCGCCTTGGATGGAAATGTTTTTCAGAAAATTTTGGTTCAGAAACATGGTGCACAGGAATAACAATATTATTATCATTCATATTTTACAAAATTGATTAAACTTAATTCTAATGAATCTATGGAATGGCTTCATTAAATATTTACAAGTGAAAATATAAAATGGCAAAAACTTCAATGTTGTCAATACATGTGACCTGGCAAAAATATTACGTAATTTTATTGAAGAGCATTAATCAACTTGATCATTGCAAATACAATAATATTTTTATTAATTGACAAATAATAATATATAATATTAATTGTTTTTGTAGATAATTCTTGATTATTATTATTACTACTTAGTCAATGATTTTGATGAAAATAACAGTTAAATTCCGATAAATAAGTTTTGTTTTAAAAAAAAGTTTAAATATATTTTTTTGTAATATGTAACTTTTAAAAAAGGTGTCAAAACGCAATATTTATATTTGATTTTGATTGGTTATCATAAGATTGGAATGAATAGTGTCATTTTAAAGCTAAAAAAACGGTATTAATTAATTACAATTATTTTGATTTTATTGATAAGCTATATTTTTTATTTTTTAATTAATTTGAAAGATCGTTTTTAAATATGTACTTTAATGTCTAAAATGAGATTGCTGATTAAGTGTTTGTTTCTTCTTCAGACCTTAATTCATAGGTTTCGTTACAGTAAACACAAATAATAAAAGATATCTAATTAAATACAGAATTTTACTAAAGAGATAAATTATTACTGAATTAAAAATAATATGATATTTTAAAACGTTGTATGAAACCAGTCTTACTAGATGAATAAATCCGCTTAATTTTGTAATTACCACATTCCTAAATTTTTAATCACAAAAATCATAAAAAAATATGTTTTTATTTTGTTTTATAAACTACCATTAAACATATTTACATATTTGCATTAAAATTAAAATTAGTTTTATAAAAAAATTAATTGAAACTGCCCTTTTTTCGGCCAACAGTAAGTTACTATGTAGCAACAGAGATGAAGAACATTTTGAAAAGGAAATATGGTAGTCCATAGATGTTAAATTTAATAACTCCTAAGGGGGTTGAAACCCAGTATATAAACATTTGGACAAACTCAAAATATTGTTGATTAACTTTTTTCTTTTCAATATATTCAATATATTTTTATTATACTACTTTTTTATTCTAAAACACGAGTAAAACAGCATTAAATATAAACAATTTATAATAAATTTTGATTAAAATAAAAAACAAAAGATTATAAAGCCTTTTCAATCATAAAATGTGACAAATAAAATGTGTTTTCGTTCTGCCGAGATATGGGTCACACAATAATAATTCTCCAGTAGCGTAATAATGAATAAAACAATATTTTGAGTGTGTTTTTAAAGACAATAACTGAATTTATACATAAGACTGAGGGGTTTATTTAGATTGACTGAACACAAAAAGAAGTAGAAAATAAAATGATACTTTAAAAGTTTTTAAATGTATTTTTTAGTAGATGAGATAATTCAGCCAGATGAATCTCACTCACATCTACTGAGTTTTCAGTTCTTTTAGATCACAAAACCAACACATGTAATAATAAAAGAAAAACAGTCGATCAAATAAAGGCAGAAAAAAAAATGCCATGACATTTAGAACAAAAGCGCACGTTTCCACATTAAAGAAATTTGTTTGGTTTTGTAGATCATTCTGCATTTAAAATAAAGCTTCGACCTAATTAAACTCGTATCACTTATGCATATAACGTACATTGTCGGCTTAGTGCAAAAAATCGCAAACTAAAATAATCATAATTAATCGTATCGTCCATTAATATCTTGAAACTTTAATCAACATGGCAGGTTTAATTTTTGAATAATCCATTGCCTAAAAAAATGTTTAAAAAACCAATACATTCATCGTAGCTGCTCCAAATTGAACTCACTTGGTGTGTACTATTTAAAAATTGTTAATAAAAAAATGCAGAGCTAAAAAAATATTTTCAAAAATGAAACACTTTAAATACAATTAATAAAATGTTTTTCTATAAATTAATTGTACATATTGATGTATTTACGTTATTTATTATTAATGAATTCTGAATTGGTCAGTTATATTATAAAAATCAATCTTACTCCCCTCTATTTATTTTTTTTGCATCGTTCCATTTTCTTGTATGATATTTTATATTTTCTGCTTAGTGCGCAACATGTTAAAATTCGACTTTTGAAAAACTTTAACTGAATGTATGTACTATTTTTAATATTCATTTTTTTATATAATTTATTTTGTTTTTCATAGAAAAATTCCATTCAAATTTAATAAGATACGCCCTTATGCATATGTATGTAAATTTTATATGTATATAAAGTGTTTAAATGAATAAAATAAATAAAAAATGAACTACGATTCACCCTTAAGTAGGACTCTTCATCATAAGCCAAAGCGTAAGAACAATTTAACGTAGTTATGCAGAAAGCAGCCAGTCCACAATTTAAAATAAATTAGATATTTGTGTTATCCGGGCGCAGTAAGGTCAATCCTATGTTTTGCTAAAAACAGCCAGAACGCTATCACACAAAAAACTGTATTAATCATCTTTTGAAAATGGTGTCGATCACAAAAACGGCAATTCTCAATTTCCAAAAAAACACCCACAGCACTAGAAAAATCTTACTGTACTTTAAAAATCATTAAAACTGGTCAAATACATAATTAGATTATTATGTGTAATGTAAAAAAAAACAGCGTTTTCATTATTAATCATTTGTTTTAGTCAAAAATATTCCAACTGTTGTGTAGTTTCGATTATTCTCTCTTTTCACAAAAGTGCCATTATCTCAGTTTCACTTTTATATGTCTGGCTGCTTTCTGCACAGCAACGTTCAATTATTTTATCCTATACGGGTTTACCTAAAAATCATTTTATTTTTAAAAGGTGAAATTTTTACTTTAAATATGTACGTTCTTATTTAGTTTGCGTAAAATCATTAAAGTAGGAATAAGGGGTATTTGATAAAACTCCGAGATAAAAACACTGAGGAAGATGGCGGAAAAACTCCAAGAGATTGCGTAAGGAACACTAGAATAAGAAAGGCTAATTACTATAACTGGGTAACCTCAAAATCAGGATTTATTTAGTAGTACTTAAAAACATCTTCGTATCTATCCAATAATATTTTGAAGATTTGAATGCACTACTTGTTTATATTTAGCATTCATGGAGGAAGGTATAAATATGTGTTTCAGTAGTTAACTAAAAAATCCTGATTTTGAACTAACCTAGTTGTAGTAATAACCGCCACGAGGTGAGACTGAAAAAATCGTAAGATGGAGCAGACAGCAATGTAGAGACTGGTACGGGCAAGGCCAAAAATTGGATACCACCAGACCTCTTGTACTATGTTACCAAGCTTACAGGACTCTTCCTTGTGGAAGACTTCCTAAAATATGGAAGGACAGGTAGGAATTGACCTCGCAGCAGGTGCAACCCTCTGGAGAACAGAAGGAAGAAAAAAAATGAAAAGATATTGTAATTATCAGCCTTTTAAGTACCCCTTATAACTTTTCTGAGAATCTGTAGTCTGGACGTGAAACACTGATTATAGCAGATGAATCTTAGGCTTTTTGCTTGTAATTTGGTGTTATCTTTGGTATGACTTAAAATATTTAGTGTAAGCTAATTTTAAGCTTTGACTTAAGAATAATCGCGTTCTGAAACCGGTGGGCATAATATTATTTATTTTAAAGATTTTACACAAACTAAATACGTGGTCAAATTATTTAATATGATCAATTAAGTATTAATTTTAAAATGTTTTTGTTTAACCCTTTGATCCCTGAACATAGATTTAGTAGTTTCTGAACTTTTTGTTTTCAAGTTATATGATTTATCGCTTGAAAATTACTATAAATTAGTCATTTTTATTGTAATTTTTTATCTCTTTATTTAAAAAAAATAGTGGTACAAGTACCGACAAGGAATTGCAGTAAAAAAAGTTTTTATTTTTCCAACACGATTCTAATCAAACCATAAAAATACCCGAACAGACGGAATTTATTCGTTATCCTAATTATAATATTAGGGTTTGAAAATGAGTAGTAATTTTACAAAACCAAACATGTGATAGCTCTACGTAAAACTGATCCCTAGGAGTAATTTTTTGGAACTGATTACTTCGAAATGGCCGAAACTACTAAAAAAATACCAAATATGTAACAACGCTGATTAGTTACATTAAATGGATTCTCATATAAGAGATAAACGAGTTATTTTACACCAGGACAAATTTTTAGTGAGCAAAGGGTTATCCCACTATTTGTGTACCTATATACGACTTGATTAAGGGAAAAACTATAAAAATATTTTTTTTTCTAAAAAAGGACGCGTTTTCAAAAAGTTTTATCACTTAACTTATTTATAATCAATATTTTGTCATCTTGTAACTTTTTACACTAAGTCGACAATTTCAAAGTACGTTTTGCGTTAATCGATTTCTAGATTTTTTAACGAATTTCCGGTGAAACTTGAGAAAATGCCTCGGCTGGGTTTCTTGATCCTCTTCTTCTCTTCAACTTTGAAGGTCTCAGAGTCTATAAGCCAGTCCTTGTACATCTTCTCCATCAGCACCCTCTGTTCTTTGTGCATGTCTTCCAATGGTTCCAGCGGACCGCCGTAGTCCGAAGGAAGCAACTCCGCGTCCACAATGGACGCTGGCCCGTTGGTGGTCAGATGCAGGAGACTCATGAGGGTAGACTTGATGAAGGGTTTGATGAGGCACATGACTTGGTTGATGAAGAAGGCGGTGTGGACCACGTGTATTCGCTTCAGGCGGCAAGGGTGAGCGTCCTAGATAAAGAAACAGCGTATTATAATTACGTTTGTTTACTGTCATTTAAATATTATTTTATCTCATTAGAGATGAAGTAAAAAATTGCGCCAGACATCTCACCCGAGATGAAGATATTATCAGAGAATATGGAAATTTACAGGACTCATTTATAGGGGTGGTTATAGCGACCAAATACGATTTTTTACTACGCAGATAAGAGCAGTGCATTTTTCATTTATTTACATAATCTACATTTATTGGTGAAGCATATTTTCTTGAAATTTTACATGTGACATTTTTTTGTCAACTTCCTATTTTATTTATTTATTTTATAGAATCATGCAGTCAACAATGATCAAATTATAAATTAAAGATTCGGTTGAAAGACAAACGAGCGAGGTTTCTTAAAGATAAATATGCATTAAAACATACTGATTATTTATTATAAAATTAAAAATATGCGAAATCGTACTTGATGTAAGTATCTACACTTTAACATATTACAACAGAGATGAAGAACATTTAAGAGAAGGTAATATAGAAGTCTAGGCATCTACAGGGCTTATGACCTGTCAATGGCTGGTTTAAGTGGCCACTTTACATACTGTGTAACATTCACCATTCTGCTTATATTTGAACATATATATTCCTTCAATTCTTTCATCTGTTGATGTTTGTGAAGTTAAAGAGCTGATACCTTTATTTATGCGGGTGAGATTCATCTAATTTAATTATTTCACCTACATACTAGGCAACTGGGCCTGAAAATGTTTTTTTTTTAATTTCTATACTTCTTCATAGACCAGGTGGATTTATCAACAGTATTTTGTCCACTTAAACCAGCCATTGACAGGTCATAAGCCCTGTAGATGCCTAGATTTATATATTACCTTATCTTAAAAAATCTTCATCTTTGTTGTAATATGTTAATATAAACAACTACCTAGAGAGTTGAAAATGAGAGTTCCTTGTCTAGAAAAATTTGGACAAACTCAAAATATTGTAGTGTTATCTAAACTTTGTTAAAAGGTCCTTCGTATAAAAATAATTCCAGAAATAAAGATGGCCGGTCTAGAAAAAGTCGCGAAAGCGATGCAACGTACCACTGGATATTCTAAGTTTTTGAATTCAAGTATCACTCTTCTATTTCACCAATACGAGGTATTTCCAGAAAGTAAGTTCCGTTTATATTTCTTACCATCGCTGTCCATTGGCGTCCATATTTGAGGAACCAGTTTATCACTAATCAAAGATGGACGCTAACTTTGTTGACATTATCATGAGCTTCATTAAATAGTCTGATCCATTTCCTTACCATTTATTTATTTACTAAACAAAAGTCCCAACTCCATGGGACTAAAAATCTTTGTTGAGTTAGAACAAGTAATTAGTTAACACTGACATACGAGTATATCACCACAAATATTGTATAGGATCAGAAACATGATAATGTTTTTTTTTTAATAAATGGCTCATAAATATATCAAACAACTCAAACATTCTGAAAATCATCAAGGAGTTTCCCACTCAAATCCCTCCCACTAAGGAAAATCCAATCCTTAACTCCTCTCTTGAAAATAGTTTTTTTCCTTGATAGCTTAATACACTCTTTCAAAGTATTGAACACTCTCGTTGCGATAAATGGGTGATGCATCTGAGCAAAATTCGTACCGGTTTTGGGTATGACATAATTCGTGCTCTGGGAAAATCTTGTATGAACACTGTGCCAAAATCTCTCCTTATTGTTTCAACTAGGGCTGGTGTTCCGAACGCTTTTACAGGGCGCTAAAATGCGCATTTAGTACGTAAAATCGCGCTATACCGCGCTATACCGCGCTATACCGCGCCATACTTGCGTTCGGAATATTTATTTATATAACTTTTTGTACATAATGTTATTTGTACATTGGCGGGCTTATTGCCAAATGGCAATTTCTTTCAACCAACCAATAAAACAAAAGTTTTTTTTTTATAATTCAAGTTACAGAACATATTCACTAGGAAAAAAATATATAAAGCTAAAGATATATTTAATAGAAATAAACGTAATAAATTCCTTAAATCAAAACTATTACTCAATGGGAAAAAGGAAAAAAAAGAGGAAAGGAGGAAAGGAGGAAAGATTAAGGAAGAGAAAGGAGATGTTTCTTCAGACGTGATTTAAACAGAGATAATGTAGTAACATATTTGATGGTGGATGGGAGATAATTCCACAGTCGAGCCGCATGGACACTATATGAGTTAGAGAAGAAAGAGGAATTGTGGATGGGTATTAAGAGAGTGCCTTGAGAATTAGAACGAAGAGGTTAACCATAAACTGATAAGCGTTGAAATTTTTCACGCAGGTATATAGGAGCGTTAGGACTATGAAGTCCATTGAACATAAGTGAGAGGGAGTGATAGTCTCTCCGCTGTCTGATTTTGAGCCATTTCAGTTGCCTACAATAATCAGAAATGTGGTCATATTTCCTAAGACCAAAAATGTAACATCAAACATCAGCGTAATCTAGAATGGATAGTGGTAATGCTTGTACAAGAGCGCATTTAGTATTAATGGGTAAGAATTTTTGCAACCTTCTAAGTGAGTGCAGACTGAAAAATATTTTGCGGCTAATACCAGCCCAGAAGTGTGTAAGTTGAATTTAATCACTTACCACATGTTCTCCTTACACCTCGCAGATCTGTTGATGAATGTAGACTGTTTGAATGTTCTTCGTATTTAGAAAACGAATGGTTTCGCGGTTTAGTGGGTTTCAATATGTTAACTTTTATATTTTCTGTTCATGTTTACCTTCTTAAATAAATTTTTAAAAAACTATCGACGCTGTTTTTTATTATTAGGGTTTAAAATTTTATTCGGCATCTCAACGCGCATCTCGAAGCGTACACAAAAATCAGCTAACTCATAATGGCATTAACTCTTTCTCAATATGTCAGGGTAAGTACGACGCATGCGTAAAACTGCGATTGAAAAAAATGCAAGCAGAACATGGATACCTCATACAATTCACCAAGAATTTTCAAAAACAAGCTTGAATGACTAAACAATTATTTACCTGTATGTACATCATGAAGGCTCGCAACGCAGGGAGTGATACTCTCGTCAGGTGTCCCAAAGAACAGTTCTTCATGTCGAAGATTACAATGTAGCCCTCACTGAGTCCATCCTCAGACAATCTGATGTCATTAAACATACAGAACAGTCTCACAGCGTCGGAGAAGTTCAGTTTGGTATAGTCGGCGTCTGCGAGTCTGTAGCAAAGGATGTTGTAGCCTTCCGCTGTTTTCTGGGGGAGGGCGACCATGTGCCTGGGAACCAGAAACTGAACATAAACCTTTATTCAATAAAAAATCACAAAAACATAAAAAAACTAAATTCGTACGAGTATAATCAATTCAGGGAGAAGTTCCAAAAACGGAGTCTGGCTCATGTGTTTTTCAAGTGATTCACTAACATGAACAAATACATTACGTAAAAAGTTACTTCAGAACAGGTATATCTTGTTACCTAGTGAAGTATGTTTTTAAATTCTGGCCAATAATTCAATAATGTTTCAATTTTTTAATTATCAGAACCTATTCACATAATATATGCTTTGTGATAACATATTATCACATAACACATACTCTTACATACATATTTTGACTCGTATGAAGACTCTTCTTCCTTTCATATTTTAACTTCCCTTACTAAACGTAGAAGCATTTCTGATCTGTCTTTCCTCTTCAAAATTTTAAACAATTTTATCGATAGTCCATATCTCTTGGATCGTATTTCAATCAATTGTCCCGTAAAGTCAACATGACAAGTTCATTTTTTTAATAATTTACTGCCCAAAAAAATATTTTGAAAACTCGTTTATTTATCGTAGCAGCTCCAAATTTAATTGACTTTGTCCCCATTTAGGTATTTTTAATACAAAATTTTGTGACTTTTTGAAACACTGTAAAATAAAACATTTGTCATTGTGTAATAAGTTTATGTTCCTTTAATTATGTTTATTTTATTATAATATCAAAATTTAGATTTGGTCAACTATATTATGAAAATCCCTCTCCTCCACTTCTCTACTCTATTTCCTCACCCCTTAACCTTCTTATGGGCTCTTTTTTTTTCGCATGTCTTATATAATATATTATTTTTCTCTTTACTGTGTGACATGTTCTCTCATTATATTTGTGAAAAACTTTAAGTGGATGTATATACTATTTTTTATATTTTGTATTCTTATATAACAACTGTTGTTTTTCCTTAATAAATAAAAAAAAAAAAAAAAAAAATATACCTATATTGGGGGTTTTTATGTTTTATGTAATATGTATTGGAATTTTTTTTCCTGTTAATTTATTGGAAGTGAAACTGAATAATATATTTTTTGGCACCGTATCAATAAATAGTTTAATGTTATGTTAATTATGTACACAGATAAAAAAGTTTATTAAAAATTTAAAAGTATTGTTCCTCACGTGATGTCTAAAGCCATTTTCAGTCTGGCGGTGTGGGGGTTGCGCACCGCGAATATATCCGGGGTCGCTGTGCGCAAGGTGAAGTAGCATTCTATGGTTTCCTTGGTAGCTTTAGTCTCATAGAAGTTGGAATGCAGAAAAAGGAACACGTACTCGTCAGAGATAGAAGGGAGATGAGGTTGGGTTGCGAGCCTAGAAGAAAAGAAAAATATGTGTTTACTTAATTTATAATATAATTACTGCAGTGTCCATGCATCAAAATATGTTAATGTATTGGCACTAACATATTTATATTTATAGTCAATGTATAATGTGAGAATAAGGTGCGAGCAGTGCGGCGCGGTCGAGCTCTCGTGTCATTCGGGTTTTGCCTTCCTAGTCGGTCACATCATAAGTGTACTAAATTCTTTGATACAATTGTTTTACGAAATAAAATAATTATCATTATTAATCAAAGTATATTGATCGAACCAATCTTATTGTGCTCACTTGCGCCTTGGAGTATTTAAGGATCCAAGCCAAAAATTTCACATTAACATATTACAACATAGAGATATAAAACATTGCAGAGAATGGAATATGGACGTTTAAGAATTTATGAGATTTATGACCTGCCATTTGCTGGTTTACGTAGCACAGATAATAGACGCTGCAACAAAAAAAAGATGATGGAAGAAAAGTCACCTCAATAAGGCTTACCTTTCATTATAAACAAAAATTTACTACATTTATCCAACCTTCAAAGTTTTTCGTTTCATTCAGTTTTGAAAGAATTGTTGACACTTGACATTTTTTCGCCTTTGCACCGAAAATTTTGCATAAACCCAGTAATTGCTGTGCACGAATAATAAAAGAGGCGATTGAAATACAGACACCCAAATAACATAAACAATGACGACGGGCTGAAATTCAACTCAGCATGGTTCCCAACACTACATACTACAAAAATGAAAAGAAATGTGCCTACTGCCGACTGCGACACGTTACAAATTACTGGTAGTTAAACACATACTGTTTTCTACAAAACACTCAGTTTACCCTGAAGATGGCTTCTGCAATGGTAGCCGAAACGTCGGAACAAATTCAACACACATGGCATCACCGAAAAAAGAAACATATTAATATAAATTGTATCCATAATATGTTGTTCTCAATACGTGTTTTAAAAAAATACATATAAATTATTTAAATCCCGAATTGAGTTGTCGTCACTCCTGTGAATGTAATTCATATGAGTTATACTTGTAAAATACTTTGTGTGATATGATTTATAAATAAAAAAATTATCTGAAAATAATATTTTTGTCAGCTTGTTACGGATATTTTACGGTCATTTTTACTTATATTCTCATAGTACACAAACCACGAATTAATTTTTTGCTTGCTTTTTTGCCTACAGAAAATGTTAATATTATGTAATTGCTTATTGCACGGATGTTTGACAGCTTTAAGAGGAAAGGCGGAGTGACTTTTCATCACACAAACGTATTTCCCTAATTTATCTCTGGATAATGGCACTACAGCAGTAATATTTTACAAACTATAAATATTTGTCATTGGTGTGTCTTTATTGTTTTGCTTTTTTGAATGGATTGTTTCTTATGGGAGCTAGGATTACCTCAAAAAAGTGCCTAATTTTATGTGCCACTTTCGGACGTACAATATACAAAAATGAAATATTAATAGGAAAAAAAAGTACCGACACAGAAAATTGCATTACGACATTTTTTCTTTCAAAAAACAATTGAGTCGGTTCAGTTTTGAAGTGCAGAAAAAAAAATTATCAGATTGTCGTTCGGGCGTTCAAGCTATAACTGATACTCGGTCGGTAAATCCATTAGATGTAAATATTCAGAGTAAAATTAAGCATCTAAAAATAGGAGGAATGATCATTCAAATATGCTGGATAAGAGGACATGCTGGTATCGTAGGAAATGAGAGAGCGGATGAACGAGCAAGAGCCGCAATTTGTAAAAGAACGGCACCTTTCTTCTCAGAATTTCCCTTGCCCTGTATAAAACAAAATACGCAGCAGCGTTGGAAGGATCATTACCGCGCTTATTTTACGGATAAAATCACTAAAATGCTTTTCCCAACGCTGGCTGATGCAGCAAACTTCCGTCATCATCACCAAAGTACTTTCGAAACGACCCAAATTTTTACCGGATACGGAGCTATGAGAAGTTATCTATATAGGTTTAAATTAAGGATTGATGACTATTGTCTATGCGATGATATTTCTTCACGAGTATCAGTATCGAACATCTGTTATTTCAGTGCCCATTTTTCAGTTTGAAACGCCATAATCTTGAAGCATAATGAAGGAAAGATGGAATATCCTGAACAGATATCCACACTGTAGTTAAAAGAAGTTATCACGCGCCATTGTTCTTGAACTTTGCAACAATGGTGATTGGACTCATAAAGGTAATAAACCAAAATCAGTGATCGAATATCCCATTTCCAAGACAAACAAAACGATTTTTTCCGAGTACCTTAGCCTTGTACATGACACGTAAGGCTACTCAATACAGGGGTCCAAATATATATAAAATTTAAAAAAAGAAGTGCGGAAAACGGGACAGCAAACGTCAATATTGTCGATTTTAGATAGGCAAATCAGTCCGACGTGCAGTTGTCTTTTTCGCGCAGTAACGGGGAGGCATTTGTGAGAGAGTGACAGAAAAACAATGTCTAAATACGTATTCACCAAAATTCCCAGACGCCGCACGCCACTTTTCCTCTTAACAAAGATGTTTCGCTTCAATGTTGTGTATTGTAAGATGACGTAACACACTCTTTTATAAGTCATTTAACACCTTTGAGGTTCAAAGTTTGTTTTTCAATAAATCAAATAATACTAAATAGAGTATATAACACCATAATAATATGTTTATTCTTTACTGAAATTCCTCTTAGCGAACGAAATGAACATATTGTATACATAATTTTACTGCCTACATATCTGCACGTATTTGTATACCTACTCATTAAAACCTGATTTGATTTCCAGCAACTTGGCCACAACATATTGCGCACGTGAGGATAATCAAATAACAGACTCGTCTTTCATATAAACATAAAAGTATTAAAGTAATAATTTAATTGAAAAATAAAATATAATGGACTTTAAATGGTACATTATTCCAAGGAAAATAATGAAATAATCGTTTCGAAAAAGGTAAAGCTGATGGTTTGACCTGTCATTGACCGCTGTTATAATAGCTGATTACCTTATAAACTGCATATTTTTTTATTACTGAGCAACAGTGTCAACCATATTTTAAATAGAAAAGTTCAATGCTACAGAAAATTGGATATAAAAATGTTTACTTACACGCGGTAAAGATTAGAGCATTTTATTGTACGGCGAACTTCCTCGAAAACGTATAAAAAAATAGTAAAAATATTAACAGATGGAAGGATACGGAATATAGGTGTACAAACATAGGCAAAGTGGTAAAATTTACTCAGTGTGTAATGTGGCCACTTAAACCAATAAATGACAGGTCTTAAGCCCTGCAAATGACGAGACTTCTATATCTTCTTCTTTAAAATGTTCTTCGTCTCTGTTTTAATATATTAGTATAATTAAGTCCCAAGGAGGTTCAATACAGTCCTTGTCTACAAAAAATTGAAAAAACTAAAAATATTGCGATAAAACCAACTGGTTCAAGAAGAAGTTTAAAAATTGACAAATATTTTCAGGCGTTGTCTGGTATGTTGCCTAGAATCTTACCCACATCAATAAAAGTTTCAGATCTTTATCTTCAAAAATATTAGCAGATGGATTAATTGAAGAATGTTCAAACATAGGCAGAAAAGGGAATGTTGCACATTGTATAAAGTGACCTCTTTAACCAGCCGCCAATGACTGCTCGTAAGCCCTGTAAATGCCTAGACTAGAAAAGTCACAGATTTTTTGTTTACCGATGCAATGCCCTAATGCACCACTGAAAGTGAAAATGTGAATGATGATGATTTTGAAGTGACCCAAAGAATATCACCGTTTAATTCTGTGGATGTTTTTCCGCATTATAATATTTTTGGTACCATTTTGCAACTATCTTAGATAGATATTTTTTTATATAAAACTTCATAATTTAGGTTAATCATGTTAAGTTTTGTACAAGGCTGACAAATGAACTTAATAATCGACATTAAAATTTTAACTAAAATTAACAAAGCTAGTTTAAAACATTTAAGTTTGTAAGTGAAAATTCTCGATGGAAGTTCATTGTAATTTATTAGAGAAATAAAAGACGAGTGATACTTTATTGAAAACTGATACGAGATTACTTTACCTATTGTAATATATTTGTTTTTCAGAAATCGTAATTGACAAAAATCACACTCACGAAGGATGGGGCACAAAAAACAAAATACTTAAACTCATTAAAATAGCATTATATCAACTCATTAATTCGCCCAATTTTTTTTTGATAATGATCCTTGAGATACAAATAACTTTATTTAATTTACTTATATATAATTTTGAATTATCTATCCTTACCTCTGTTTTTTATAAATACGTTAAACTCCTTAATAAAGATACCAGTCTCGAAGATGTCGCGAAAGCGATAAAACCGGTCACTGGATTTTCCAAACTTGTGAATTAAAGTATCACTCGTCTTTTATTTATATATTAAAGCTAGTTTAGCTTAAAATAGTTTGATTGCTTGAGATGTTCTGACTTGTCACTGTCTGGTGGACTGGAAATAAAAGATTTTAAAGGTGATTTAAACTGCAATATTTCGTTGTTTCTTGACTGGCACGTGATGCGCAGGACTGATTACCATACTATAACGTAACAAATGGTCGAAGTACGCTGCATTTCGTTTACTAATTGAGTGCTCTATGCACCACCGGGTGTGGAAAGAGGAATGACGACGATGATAAGTGCTGCAACTATTATAACTATTAATAGATTGTAGGTATACCGACGATATTTTCGATTGCTACGGTTTTTATCACTAAAATATTAAAATTATATATTTATCGTTCATAAAACGTCCATATTCATTCATAATATTTAAAATAGAGTTGTTTTTACTATTTTATTTGCATATATTATAAAAATTCTCTGATTCTACGACTTTGACCGTAGTGACCGCATAGGAATCAATAAAATAATTTTAAGGCTTTAAAGTCCAGGAAATTTATGAACGTTCAAATAGACATTTATGACATTTTATGAGGTGATAAAAATATTAAAGTTAGAAATTTAATAACAATATTTCAAAAGTATTATATACTATCGCATTAACCCGAATATAATGCGATCTTATTTGATCAAAATATAAAAAATAAATAAAAAAATCGCGTTTTATTTGGTAAATCATTATGATTACTCAATTTATTTAATTTTATTTAAAAAATCAAACTGTCAAAGAAACTTATAAAAATAAATATAATAAAATTCAAAAAGGTAAAAACTGATAGAAAAATAGTAGAATCCAGTGAAATATAACAACTCTTTGAGCACCGGCCGAATACACATAGAATTTACCCTGTGCCCGGCCCATTTTTGTGAGATTTCATACTTTGTAAAGGGCTTCTTAAAAGTGTTATAGTTATGAAAATACTAAGTTAAATCAATTGAAACTGCTGAGATTTATTTAAAATAATTAAATAAGTCATTTTTGTATGATAGTTTAGTCAATATTGGCCTTTATAGAGAGCCACATTGCAATGTTCGCACATTTACAGAGTCACACTCCCTTTTTTTGCTCTGTATCCCGGAGCCGTCTAAACAGGTGATTATAATAACCATGCGTTGTGTCCCGGTCCCGTATTTTCACGTGGTTTACCGGCAGCAAAAAAGTACTAATAAAAGTCACTAAATGTCAAAAAAATGCACTTTTTTAGACAGCTGGTAAACCACGTAAAAACACGGGACCGGGACACAGCGCATGGTTATATAATCACGTGTTTACACAGCTCCGGGATACAAAGTGATAGTAATGGGTTAAGGAAAAGTAATTTCGTATCATTTCGGAACAAAAACAAAACATTGAATTCATAAATATATTAGAACGTTGTTATAATTCGAGATTCACACATAATTAAGGTTTAGTGATTCCAAAAACATGCACCAAATATTTCAAAAGAACACTAAAACATGTGGTTCCAGTTGTGTTCAATTTGTTGCCAAACGATCCTAGAAATGGCACTTCCAAAAGAAAAAAAGGAAAATAAGAGAATGGCTAGTCGATTAGCAGTTTATATATGAATAAAATATAATATATATGAAAATAGTGTTTAAAAAAAGGCTTTATGCCTATTATGTGTACAATTCTTTTTTAAATTTTTGTATTCCTGTTTTGTATTCCTTTTTTATTAAATCTGATAATTCTCGTCGCAACTCAACACAGGACTTTAAGTCCCATGGACTTGGGACATATATCACAAATAATATGTAACAAACAACATTAAAGTAAATAAATAAATCAAATTAAGTTGCAATATCGTGTATTT
The DNA here is from genome assembly GCF_059751315.1 of Micrasema longulum. Lineage (NCBI taxonomy): Eukaryota > Metazoa > Arthropoda > Insecta > Trichoptera > Brachycentridae > Micrasema > Micrasema longulum. The sequence goes on from NW_028279706.1 coordinate 80,028, forward strand.
TTTTATTTTTAAAAATATTATTCTTATAAGATTTTGATTAATTTATTTATGACAAAATACAAGGTTTTTAAACTTTACATATTACATTACATTACATATTTTATTTGTACGAAATATTCCCAATCAGCAAAAGTGTATGAGGGGATATTATATATAATAACATAACAGTTTAAATAAAAAGTCGATAAAATAACATCACATATCCCTTGTCACACGGGCTCTAAGAACTGATTTATTTAGGTGAATTTTTAAGTACATATATGTTTTGTATATTTTTTGGGTTATTAGAAAGTGAATTGTAAAAAATTATTGCTGTATACACAAAACTGTTTCTTTTTCTTTTTGTCATAGGTTGTTCGCAAGTTAAATTATTTTACGCTCTTGTATTTATTTTATGTATGTTGTAGTTAAAATTGAATTAAATATTTGTCTCTTTTTTATTCTTTTTCATCTTAAATATTATTTTTATTTTTTCTGTGTAGATTAATTCCTTTAGTTTGAGCATTTTTGTTATTCTATACAAATCTGTGGTTCTAGTATATTTAATCAAATGAAATGTTACTTTAAGTGCTTTATTCGTTGTTCTTTGTATTAATTCTTGCATTTGTTTACTACATTGCAACCATATTATTAATCCGTATACAAAGTGTAGAAGTATAAAAGCATTGTATATCATTAATTTTGTACTTATTAAAAAAGATTTTTGGCTCCTTATAGTTAAGTTTATAGTAAAAATTATTATGCAAACAGTGTATTATGTACATGTAAATAAATTAATAAAAAAAGTCTAATTTGTATTTTTTATGTTAGACAATAACAATAAAATAACTAGTCATTTTACCGTTGTTTGATGCGCGCGAACTGACAACGTGCAACAACATTCACAGGTGAAAGCCGAAACCGAACTCGAACCGCGGCCGAAACTAGTTTTACTGGCTGAAATCGGCAGAAAGCAAAACCGAATGTTTGGTCGGTCACTAGTCGGAACATTATTCGTAATGCAATTAAACGTTTAAAAACATTTCAAAACAGAATTACGATAATATGTAAATATTCATTTGAGTAGCATTTTAAGGGTGGAGTTGATTTTCTTACTGCATATTATGTAAAAAAAAAAAACATTTGAAGTAAAAGGCACTTTAGAGTTTGGTCAATATGTAACCACATTTCCCGATAAGGGAATATAGAGAAAAGGATATAAAAGTGTTTACAGGGATTATGACCTGTCATTAGCTATTTAAATTAAATTCATGTCTTTCTTGTTTGTAAATAAGCATGAAATTTAGTATCTAAACATATCTCAATACTTTTTTTAGTGATAAAATTAATTTAAAAACTAATTTAACTGGTTAAGCCTCTACTAAAGAGTCATGTTAGCGGATGAGAAAAAGAGAATACGAAATAAAATTATAAAAAATACACCACGTTATGTACACAGCCAAAACAATTTTTTTTTCAAAGTTTTGTTTCTCGCAACTGGCAGGAATCGAACCCGCAAGAGCAATTTCACAGTTAGCCTTTTAATAGTTAGTTATTTACAACTCGTTAAAAATTTGATATTTAGGTAAATCATAAGAACGTGAACACTTTTTTTTATTTAAGAAATACAGGTAACACAATATTTTCTATGCATTTTGTGCAACAGTGCTCAACTGCAATAAAGTTGCATAATTTATGTGGAAGTAAACTAACGAATAAATAAAAAATCACTTAACACTCGGTAACGTGTCTATAGGCCGGGCCGGTGGAGTGGCTACATCCACAAAAAAGTGGGTAAAACTAAATATTCAAACATATAATATGTAATGTGAATTCTGTACATTTTCAATATTAAGAACGCTTTAAAAGATTAATAGTGCGAATGTTGACGGATGTAGAAAATAAGGAAGACCGAGAAAGACATGGCATGAACAAATCCAACAAATACTTGAAGATGGACATATCAGAAATCGGAATAATCCATGCGCGCGCATGAGAAGATGTATGAGTGTAGAGGAAGCGAGGTCTGTATTCAAAGATAGAGTGGTATGGTGTTTTAGCCTATCTGTCTATTCGACAGAGAAAAAACGGGATGGCATGTTTGTTTTATATTACATTCATATTGGACAACTAAATAAACGGGAGGCGAGAACCCCTGAAATCTTTTTCGGAGCCTATGATATTATTATACTAAGATTATTATTTTTTTTTATGCAAATATTTATATTGTTTACTTTTTATAAATGTGTATACGTATGTTTGTGTATTTATGTATGTGAACATATATTTTCTTTTTGATTGATTTGGTGTTTATTTTGTAGAACTCTATATTTAAACTTATAATATTAAAATCAAACACTGATTTGAGTCTACTGAACACTTTATTTTATTTTTACAAATATAAAAGAACATAAAAACAAAAATTTCGTGTCAATTGTTTCGCATTGTTAGGGCATTTTCAAACCTTTTTATCAAACATCAAGGCATTTTCAAACGAATGTTTTATATTTGTAGAAATAAAATAAAGTATTCAGTAGACTCAAATCAGTGTTTGATTTCTAATATTATAAGTTTATATTTTTTTTTCTTCACTTTGCATGTAGGGTTCTCCACGACGCGCAAAGTTGACGAACACTTGGGAAAAAGCTTTCCCATTCTAAGCAGTGCGAAACAGCTCCTCCACAATTCTATTCCTGGTTCATTCTTGGATGTTTCGAGGCAATAAAAGCTGTTTTCTTCTGACCCCTTTACGTCTCTCGATCTTTCCTTTCATGACAAGTTGAAGTATGGCATATTTATCACCTCTTAACACATAGCCAAAACGAGCTATGCGGTGGTGAATACTTCTCTATTCGTATTGGCTCTACGTAATACTTCTTTGTTGGTTATGAAGTACACCACCCTGTATATAAATATTGTTAAGACATATGTTTGTACATATGTGTGTGGGTATATGTATGTATGTGTATTTATCACCTCTCAAAACATGGCAAGAATGGGATATTTAACGGTGGTGAATAGTTATCTATTCGTTTTGGCTCTACGCAATACTTCATTGCTGGTTATCATATCAACAATGAAGTACCTACAATCACCTGTATATAAATATTGTGTAGATATATGTATGTTCATATGTATGTGTGTATATGTATGTACGTGTGTATATGTATGTGTGTGTATATGTATGTACGTGTATATATTTTTATTTTTATTTATTTTCTTTTATTTGGGAAACATACAGTACAGTTACAAAGTTTAATATTTTACACAATTAGAATTAACTCTAATGGACCAGTGAAGTTTCCATATTATAAAGCAATTATATGTAAGGTTAATTATGAAAGTATAAAAAAGAGAAGAAAAAAGAAAAACACTAATGAAAGTTCTTTGAAAATTAAAATTTAAGTAAAAAAAGATATTTTAAAGTTTGTAGTTTGTAGTGAGTATTAACAAATGGAAATAATATTAAGAATGAAGAAAATTAGTAAGAGTAATTAAAAATTAAGAATTGAAATAAAGAATGAAAAACATGCTCAGATGTAAAAATAAAATAAAATAGTAGTAACATTTTAAAAAAAAAAAAGGAAAAACATAAATATACACATATTTGTTTTAAGGGATTCAAAGAAACGATGAGAATAATCTTTAAGTGAAATATAAGACAATAAATTTAAGTCAATTTAAAAAACATCTTCAAAATTATAATGTATGTGTGTATATGTATATGTATGTTCATGTATATATGTGTATTTGTGTGTTAATTAAATCAGTATTCCCTCGCACAGGCCTATGCATATGTGGGATTTTTTATTTATTTTATCCTATTTTTCAAATGCGTTGTATGTACTGTCGGTTTATGTGCTTGTAAGTTTTTTTTTGTACTTTTTTTTTAAATACGTACGCACGGAACTACAACCCGACACATTTATTAAATGACTGTTTTCTGTAATGTCGATTTTTGTCAGGCAAAAAACTTGTCTCTTAAGATTTGTATACTTTGTTTTAAACAAACTCATCAAGACACTTCACCAGCAACTCTCTCTCCTCTCGGAAACTATGATGCAAGGAACGAGATAAACCACTTTCTTGTGGAAAATACCAGCAAAGAGTTGCCCTGTCTTTTCTGCGAGATAATGTAATACGATGTCTGCTTTACCATTATATAATATATTATATATCTGTTACAGAGTTTTACACACAGCGATCCGTGTAACACTGGGATTTGAAGAATATGGTGCTTTTATAACAATATTATAATATTTATATAAAAAAAAAATATACAGATACTGATCTTATATTTCAAACGGAAACATAGTAGAATAGCTTAGGTTTAACCAACTCTTTAATATATATATTTGACAGAAACCAAAGTATCAGTATACAATAAAGGGGAGGTTGAGTGGTAATTGACATAAATAGCACATCTCCCCGTGCAAATGCTTGAAAACTAATACTCTGAAGTACATTACTACATTAGTACTAGCATATTAATGCTAAAACAATTTAATCTAAGGATAACTGTAATTTGGTAACTTCTGATCTTGTTCATGGATTTGTTAAATGTTTGCAAGTAACTGAATCATTGGATAATCTTGTGACTGTTGATAAACATTATTTTATTTTATTTTATTAACATAAACGGCAAATCTGCCTTTTACAAACATTTTTAATAACATACTTGTCTAAATATATTTTTTTTTTTTAAAAACATGAATTTTCTTATACCTAAGATTTATAAAAAAAAAACTAAACCAACAATTATGCAAGATTTATATTTTAAAAAATAACTCAAAAATTATACAGCATATTCAGTAGAAAGTTTAGAAAATAAAACATTCTACAGTAAAACAACAAGAAAATCACACAAAGTACTGTTTTATACAGCTAAGCAAAGTGAACAAAAAACTGTATATATATATATATATATTATGAAATGCATGAATAAATAAATATAATTACCATTCACCATCTTTTAAAAAGTTCAAAAGGTTTGTTCTATAGGAACAATACCCTACACTAAATATATCAGATACATGGGAATAACTATTGCCGAGTTCATGAAGTCTATTTAATACGGCATCACAAGTATACACTGTCCGTGAATTGTTGCTACAAAACGGTGGCACTTGTCTAGTCATTCTTCCAGGGACCCTGAAGTTGATGAGAGATAATATATAATATCCCGCATTTGATAATATTTTGAAGAGAGTCATGATTCTACAACTGAATTTTGTAATTGTAAGAAAGCAGATTTTATTGCATAAATGTTTGTTGGTATATTTAATTTTGTTAATTCTTGTTATCTATAAAAGGCGGCGGGTCGTGTATAATAAATATTTTAAAAATAGGTTTCGAGGTAATTCAAGCGGTGTACGAGAAAACTGGGCTGCGTATTGCCAAACTGTACGAAATCAGGTCAAAAAGCATCGCAAATTTTGAATTTCCGCGGATTACGTATATTTGATTTTCGATTTTTTTGTAATGTTATATTGGCATTTTTGTCTCTTACTTATGCCAAAGTTTGGCCATTTCGGATATTCAGTTAATTTTTGACTGCTGCTTTGCTTGCACGTGTTTTGACTCGTCTTCGATTTTTACCTATTCCAAAAAATGGATCAAAGAATCTGTTTCAAATTTTGTGTGAAAAACAAAATTAAGTGCGCGGACGCATTTCAAATGTTGACTGTGGCATAAAGTGAAAGTAAATTGGACCGAATCAACGTTTATCGGTGGTAAAAAATGTTCTCAGAGGGCCAACAAGATGTGAACGACGAAGAACGTGCCGGACGCCCGAGCACGTCAACAACAGACGAAAACATTGATGAAGTGAAGAAAATAGTATAGACCAATCGTCAAATCACCGTTAGAAAAATTACTGAGGACTTAAACATATCGATTGGCTCGTGCCATTCAATTTTTACCAATGATTTGGGCATAAGACGGGTCGCCGCGAAAGTTCGACCGAAAACAGCATCGCAAAAACATTGCTCAGGCGCTGTTAGACTCTGTCAGTGACGACCCAAATTTGCTCCAGAGGATCACAACTGGTGATGAATCATAGGTTTATGATTATTAAGTAGAAACCATTCCAAAATAAGCTGCCGCACGAGCCAAAACCGAAAAAAGCGCATTAAGTTCGTTCGAATGTAAAGGTTTTGCTTACAGTTTTCTTCGATTGCAGGGGCATGGTGCATCACGAATTTTTGCCACAGGGTAGAATGGTCAATAAGGAATATTACCTGTAAGTAATGCGCAATTCGCGCGAAGCGATTAGCCAGAAACGCCCGGATTTGTGGAAGAAAAAAAATTTGCTTGTGCACCATGATAACGCCCCTGCTCACAAATCGTTGCTTGTGGGTACATTTTTGGCCAAAAACAACACACTAATAATGCCGCAGCCACCGTATTATATACTGTTCCCGAAGCTGAAGAGGCCCGTAAAAGGACGACGCTACACTACGATTGAAGAGATAAAGACGGCATCGATAAAAGAGCTGAACAAGATCACAAAAATGATTTTTCGAAGTGCTTCGAGGATTGGAAAAAACTATGGCACAAGTTTATAATATCTTGTGGGGATAACTTTGATGGGGACAAAATAAATATTCATCAATAAATACTTATTTTTTGAAAAAACACGAAATTCGCCATACTTTTTGAATAGACTACGTACATGGACGCATACACTTAAAGTTCGTGTCGGACCACTTTGTATTCTTTAAAATGCATCATGCGATATATTTAAGACAAATTAAAGATCAATATTTAAAGGACATGATTTCTATACTAACCAGACGAGACATGACATTACTTGACCTTACGATATGTTTATAAAACAAAACTGGTTTTTATAATTAAAATTATTTTCTTTTTCCTCCTCCGCTTTTAAGTTAAACATATGGACATCATCAGATGCCTCCAGTAGACCTTTTCGCTAGCTAGCAATATACCCTTCACCCACGCCCGACCCACCTTAGTTCTCCGGAAAAAATCTGAGAGATCATTATCGAAGGCCTTCCAGGATGGTGAAAGTCCGTGGGTGTGAAGAGAAGGCAACGTGGGTGAAGGCTCTGAGGCGTCCGCAGCACGTGTCCAAGCCAGGTCCACCAATGCACCCTCAAATCGCTCCTTATAAGAGGCTACTGCGTCCGTTCTCGGACTTCAATTTTGGTTACGAAATTAAACTACCTTATAATAATATAATCACTAGATCCTTAACACAAAGACAACTTTAACAAATACAAACTAAAACCACTTTTGGACAAAAGGATTTTGCGTATTATTCTATTTAAACATTAAATTTATAACCTACTTCCACTATCTATTAAAACAATTAGTAACGAGAAAATGTTTAAAAAGGCTATTAAAAAATGGATAGTAGAGCTAGGTAGAAGTAAAATGAATTGTCTCGTTCGCCCAAACCAATATTTATTTTCATTGTGCGTTTTTGTAATATAAATAATATAGATGTATATATATATATACCTAGTTTTTAAAACGGTCTGCATATTTTGTTAATTATCTTTATTTGTTAAGTAAGTCTTCTTTGTTTATTCTCAATTCTTATTCTCAAATGTGAAAACATTTCAAAAAAGTATATTGTCAAGTTTCCTCGGCACGGGTAACCCCAGTGAGGGCACATTATTTTTATTATTGTTTATCGTTTGTAAGTGTAAAATATGAATAAATAAGTAAAAACATAAAAAATAAATACCTAATATTCTTCTCAAGCACTTACTCTTAAAACTATAAAATATGTGTATTATGAAGACTGCTGCGAGATATTGCATGGATTTTTATACTATTAAGCGTGTAGTCCAGATGTTTATTAAAATAAATGTTTTATAATTTTTTTGAACCCGAGTAAGAACAGCATTCTACTTTAATTAGTATTACTGTATAATAGATAACACAAGATACTCTAATAGGGATCTGATACTAAGTGAAGGGGTCAACACTGTTCTGGCATCGAGACAACACTATAACGTAGGCAAAAAGGTCCATAACCTTTTGCCAGAATCGTGGAAAGACGGGAGTGTTGTCAAGTTACGGAAGGTGTTGACCTCGCTCTTTCATGACATTGGTCGTAGGGAGTCAGAAAAGTTGATGCATGCCACGGATTGGAGAACCTTACTGGATGTCAAAAATAAAATATAAAAAATAAAGAATAATTTAAAAAATATATATTTATAGATGACAACCATGAAGTTTCGCATAAATAAATTGTCTATGTTTTTATGAATGTATGTATGTGTATGCGCATGCGTGTATGTACGTGTGTGTGTATGTACATATGTATATATGTGTATATTTATATATACATGTGTGTATATATGTGTATGTCTGTATGTATATGAATCAAAATGTGTATCCGAATAAGTATATATTGTGTTTGTCTGTGCTCTATATTAATTTGTTAAGTATTATAATATATTAAAATGTAATTGCCTAGCTTGGAACGGGGTATGTACCCTTGTTAGCTGGGCAAAGTGAATATGGAATTGTATTTTGATAATAAGTGTGAATAAATAAATAAATAAATAAATAAATTGTTTTCTGTTTTTCTCTCTATATTTAATTTTGTTTTTTTTTCTCATGTATTTTCGAAAATATATAACTTTAAATTAATACATAACTATAAGAGTATAAGTTATAGAGAGCTATTCAAGAGCTAGTCCTCTTTTAGAAAGTTACAGTTATGAGATTAACTAAATACTCGTATATGTAAGTAGATTGTAATGGAATAAAAACATGTATAATTTTATGTAAGTAAATTAATAAAAAAATTATCAATTTAATGTATGCAATATTTTTATTTTTATTTTTAGTATAGTTTAATAATATGTATACTTCCACTTTCCATTATTTTGTATCCCAACTCAACACAAGGATCTTGGCCTCATAGAGTTAGGGATACGTGTTTTTTTGTAATACATGTTTGTATGAATAAATTAATTAATTTAAAAAAAATATCGGTTATCAATTAAAACAAAAACACATTTAAAAACATAAATTACGGTTCTAGGCCTCCGACAAGGTTGTCGTACATAATAACTATTATTTAATTCACTTAAATCGAAGCGAGCGCAACAAATTGTATACTTAAAATTTGACCCACATAATATAACACCTTCTCCTCCCAACCTTGATAGTAATAATTGTCCGAATGTACTAAATAATGAGAAAATAAGATATTGTGGTCGTAAAATAATGCATTATGACTTAAGACAGGTTTAAAACTGGCTCTTTTTATTTATTCATTTTTTATTTAATATTTTTTCAATTAATTTTCTCTTTTATAGAAATACAATTGAAGGGTACACGGCTAAAATGGGCTCTTAGCGTTTTTTTTTATTTTAGAAATATTAATGCCATCGTTTTCTCCTAAACAAAATTAAATACACAAAATTGACAAAATGTGACTCACTGTCTTATAAATTGAAGGAACTAATTAAGGGGTCAAGGCAGAATAAAATTCAAAGTATGTGTACGTGAATGAACGAATATCGACTATTTTGTATTGGACACCATAATAGAATTTCACATTTATTAAATATTTCATTAAAAAAAAGTCTGGTTTACCCCACTTGTAAGAAATACACATAATGTTTGTTTCGCTATTTTTTCTATTGATTTTACTATTTGGGCAAAGAAGCCATTTTTGAATATTTCCGTTCATTGTGTTTATTGATATTTTACATTTGATTTGACCACTGGGTATTAATGTTTGGTGTTGGTGTTATCAGTGAACATTTACGAAAACTGATGGTTACTGGAGCGTTAATAGGCCAATTCTATGTACAAAAATTGTGTTTCGGAGAATTCCTAACCAGCTACAACAGGTCAGGAGTGCGCGAACAAATTTGAATTACCGTAGAAATCGAAATGTAAGGAATATTCTTAAATAATCACCTAAAGCACAATTGTGGGGCAGATTATCGGCAGATCTCACTCTGATCTTTGGCTGTTATCATTTCTTAATGCTCTTAAAGTTTTAGCATAAAATAATTCAAAATTTACTAAAGGAAATCCATACAAATTTTGAACCATATATAGGAGGCAGGATGGCGCGTATGTTTTTCAGGACCCTGAAAACTTCCAGGAGCAGTAACTTCGATGCAGTAAGAGGTATCGTCCGATCGTATCTCCTGCCAGAAGACAGTTATGTAAGCCAGGCTCTAGACGTAGTGTTGAGAAGGTGGTAAGCGAGGAGGTTTAGCGCCGCAGACCTCTCTATCACGGATAAAACACCAAAAGGAAAGGTCAAAGGAAATGCTAAGCGTACGGTCCCTGTATTTGTCTCATTACGTATCAAAGGGTCCCGTTGTCGCTAGTTACGTGCTGTCTGGTCTAGCACAACCCGAGGCTAGGAACTAGAGCAATAGTTGGACTGGCGGTTATTTCGTTTGTCAGTATCCGCCTGGGGTGGTATTCTGAACGCAAAAGCGCGGGTAGAAAACGCATTTTTAACGCGAATTTACGTACAAAATACACGCTACCAAAGCAATTACTTCGCGCGCAATTCAATTCAGAATACTAGCCCTGGTACCCTTTCGGTCCAAGCGCGTGTGCGCGCAGGTAACAAGTCTTCAATGAGAAAGGGGAATAAAGACGAAGGAAAAGAGGAGAGATGAAGGGAAAGAAAGAATAAGTTTCTTCTGGCGTGATTTAAATAGAGAAACATCTTCGATGATGGATGGGAGATGATTCCACAAATTTCTCACGGGGGTATATTGGATATTCGATACACATACCTAGAACGGATTTTGCCGCAACAAATTGGTCCCTTATTGCCTATAAAGGAACTGATTGCAACTCGAGGCATATAAAACTTTTTGGCTTGCCAAACCTTTCGTATATGGGCCCGTTTCTCGAAAGAAACTCATTTTGTCAAAGTTTTTTTTGTGTCATTTTGTCTCGTCAAGTGTGATTTATTTATTTGTTTTATAAGCATAAACGGCAAATCTGCCTTTTACAAACATTTATAATATTAACATTTTTGGTTTAATATTTTTTTATTTTTTTTAAAAAAAAACATGAATAACCTTATTATACCCAAGATTCAAAAAAAAAATTAAACCAAAAATTATACAAGATTCATATTTTAAAAAATAACCTAATAATTGTACAGCAAATTCAGTAGAAAGTTTAAATAATAAAACATTCTACAGTAAAACAACAAGAAAATCATAAGTACTGTTTCACACAGCTAGGTAAAGTGAAAAAAAAACTGTAAACATATATATATATATATATTATGAAATGCATGAATAAATAAATATAATTACCATTCACCATCTTTGAAATAGTTCAAAAGGTTTGTTCTATAGGAACAATACCCTACACTAAATATATCAGATACGTGGGAATAACTATTGCCGAGTTCATGAAGTCTATTTAATACGGCATTACAAGTATACACTGTCCGTGAATTGTTGCTACAAAACGGTGGCACCTGTCTAGTCGTTCTTCCAGGCACCCTGAAGTTGGTGAGAGATAATAGTTCAGGGCAATCCCATGTACGATAATCAAATAGGTGGTCACATTTCATAATACCAAATATATAAGTACCTAACGAATGTATTCTAAAGCCTTTATATTATATTTATGAAGGTTATTGTATATTTTATTAACTCTATTCAAATAAATACATAGGTATTACAGTTTTAACAAAATTAAAAAATAAATAAAAAAAAGGAAATGTTAACATATTTTTTATAATTATTATTTTCTCATGGCAAACATAAAAACGAAGTACAAGTTTATAGTGAACGTTACATGAATTTAATTATGAGGTTTTTTTACTGGACTGCTAATTTTTTTGAAACTGCATGAATTGCCATATTGCCATGAATTACCTTGGTAGATTAAATGAACTGTCGTTATTACACATGTTAACACGAAAATCGCTAAAAAGCGTTTTTACAATGATAGAAGGTTGCGTAGTACAAATTTGCAACGCGGCAGTCAATAATGATTACAAAACCCTTCAATGCATGTTGTATTTATTTAAATACAAAATTAAGTTGAAAAAAAGAAAATACCACTTTATTAACTATTGCAAGTACACAAATAAAAATAGGAGTAAAATTAGTAAATAAGATGGGTTGTGTTCTTGTGACGTTTTTTTTTTTTTTTATATATCATGAGTAGGCAGAGTTCGCGGCAAAGAAGGATAAGGCGCATGAAATAAAAAAGAGATATAATAAATACAGTAAAAAGATAAAAACTAGAGTATTTGGACATTTTATGCGCGGAGAGAAGTATCAATTAGTCCGTATCAGAGTACAAGGAAAACGTTAAGGAAACCGCAGTGTATGAAGAAGACGTATCTCCTGGCTTAAAAACTTGAGTGGTTCCACTGCAGCTTCAAATCCTTATTTAGAGCGACTATGGACAAAATGAAAACTGACCGTGGAGTGGCTCCATATTTTAAAAGAAGAAGTGGTCCTGTGGTAGTGTTGCGGACTGCGGTACGAATCCACTTTACCATTTTTTAAAAATATTTTCTAACATGTTTATTTACGACTAACAGAAAATAGCTAAATAAAATATTTAGGCAAATAATAATGCAAATAATTTTTTGGTCGTAACCTTTAGTTTTTTTCTAGGAGTGAAATAATTCGGCGGAATCTCACTCGCGTCTAGATTTCAATTCAAACATAGTGCACAGTGTGTAATGTTACCACTTAAATCAGCGGTCGATGGGTCGCAAGTCCTGTAAATACCTATATTTTATAGAATATTATTCAACTCCCTGTTCTGTAATTTATTATTGTTTACATAACTAATTTGCATAGTTCGATATGAAATAAATAAGATTATTTATTGGTGGCGTTATTAACTTCTTCCACATTAAGATCTTGAAAGAAAAGTTGTGCGTTGAGGATTAAGTTTTTTTTAAAGAAGAAAACACATATTAAAAAATACTAATTTAAATATAAGTTATGTTGTATGATATTAATGACAAAAAGCGTCAAAGCTGTAATCAAATTAGGATAATAAATATTACATGCCTTTTTCGACCCACAGGTCTCATTAGAAGTCAAAATCTTGACATAATTTTAGACAGTTACCAAAGTAAATGCATCGCCGCAACTTGCGGCCATAATCTTTTTAGCACGATTTCGTACTGCAGCATACGTGCGCCATAATATGGAAGAGGTCAATTGAAACTTCAAATCTCATGTTTATTTGGCAATGAGTTAACAGCATGTTAGGTTTATGAACAGTTCTGAGGTGCATTATGCATTTAAGGGTTAATGATTCGTGCTTGAAACGAAGAATTCGTTTATGGATAATCGCAATAAGAATTCAATAATTCTTCTCACGCAAGACACTGTTCGGGTAATGAAGCATATGGCAATAATTATTTTCTAATCCAGTCTACCTGTGTATACTGTCGGCATGATATAACTTCACGCGGTGTGGTTTCACGACCTAGATATTAGTAATAATTACTATTGTTACAAAGTGCGTTGTATTCATTTATAATTCATTAATTTATGCTGCCCTAAAATAGAACAATGCTGGTTGTAGTTTTATAAAAGATGCACTTTTATATATAAAAACACTTTTTATTTTTTATTTATTTAAAATTTAAAAAAACCCGTTAGGGTTACATTAGAAATTTAATATTGTCTAGTCATTTTATGTCTCGTCTAGTCTAGTTAGTTCAGTCATCATGTGCTTTTTCAGATTGATTTTAAATTTGTCTCCATTTAAAGTTTTCAAGTAGTAAGGTAGGTCGTTGTAGTGTTTAAGTCCATTATGTAGTATTTTTGACTGTCCTGTGTTTGTCTTTGCTTTTTTAATATGATAGTGTTTTTGTTGTCTGGTGTTATATTTGTGTATGTCAGCATTTTTGACTAATATTATGTCGTCGTCTTGTATGTTTCCCAGTGTTATTTTGTGCACAATTTTTAAGGTCTCAATTTTAGTCAAGTATTTTATGTCAAACTGGTGTGTTTTTTTGTACAGTTCAGTCGTAGAGGTCAGGTAGGGTCCTGGGTAGGTTGTATGTTAGTTTAAGAATTTTATTTTGTTGTCTTTGTATTCTTGTTATGTCTGACTTGTTACCAGTTCCCCAGAAGGCGATCATGTAACTCAATTTACTTTTGACATAGGCTTTGTACATCATAATTTTTTCCTTTCTTGATATAAAATCTTTAATTTTGTAGAAGAGGCTATGTAGTGATGCCATTACTTAAACTTATATTTTTAAACAAAAATAATGTTTTTTAACACGCTTCCCTGTTACGACATCTCAATTGGCAAGGCTGGCAGCTGAGACAGCCTCAATAGGCTCAGAGCCTTAGTGTGGGTTGCCCGAATGTGCTTTTCGTAATGAATTTAGGTTATGGGCCCGGAAGCAGAGTATAATGCTCTGGCAAGACCTGGGCAGCACCGAACGAAAAAACTACTGATGTTGTTTTAGCAAAGGTTTGCTTTCGACCTAACGAAGCCCGAACCAAGTGAAGATTATCACTATAGCCCTTAGAAAGCACTGCATTTTTAATAAACACCTTGCTAGAATGGATCTTTCTGAACTGTTTATATTTAGGTTCTTCAATGCAGATGATAAAACACCGTGAGAGATGATAATTCAACGCGATGCTTTATATATTTTCTACTCTATTCTAGATCTGGCCAAAGTTTGGCTCCGTTTTCCCGTTCTTCGCCTCCGTTCTGCCCGACGACTGCCTTCGTCTCTCTACACTACTTGGAACGGGCAAAAAGTCCTTTTCAGGGCAATTGAAATTGACTTGCAGTCGGCGCAGTCATGCTCGTACCTTCCAGCTTTGCCTTTAGCTCTGCTTGGGAGGGCAGCCACCTTTTTACCAGTGGCAAACGGTGATTTTATTTACAGGTAAGCTATAAAAAAATATCACCTATTTGTAAATACAGAGTAGGTACAAAATATAATGTACGTATAGTCACTATAAATTACTATTTTTTTCTGTGGATCTGTGTGATACAACAACTCTCATCTATGAAATCAACTCAAACGAACTTGGTGATATATTTAACTTAGATTTAATAATTATACACATAGATATTCATAATGATGAAAAGACAAGGGTAATGTAAAGTGATAACAACAACTAGAATATTACTTTGAACAACACGTATGCCGCAGCAGGATTAACATTAAATTTTATATCTTCAAAACAAAATTCATACAATTGCCATTTGTCTACCAGAGCTAAACAAAAGACATTCAAGCATGGAATGGGGATTACATTAGTAAAGATAACATGTATTTAATGACATCTCTTGAACACCAATATTCCTATTCTAAAAAACGCTTAAATGTAATTGTATTAATAATATACTAACGTACGTACACTTATTATAAACGTAAATAGTCAAAATCCAGATCTACGGCATCAAAACTTTGTTTTAAATAATACCATCTAAGTTTGAAAGAAATTGTGCAAGCATTTTTTTTTTCTATGATAATATTAAAATTACATATCCAGTATATTATATTGTGTGGGTATATTATCCATTAATTTAACACATAACTTATATAAAAGCTTATAATTCAGCCAGTATTAGGTATTTTCATTACGATTGAAATGTTAACTGGCTGATTTGTTCTAGAAATGATCAATGCTAAAAATGGCGGCGTCGAGCGCCACATGTGTTGCGAGTCATATGTCAAAAGTATTATCTCAAAGATAAATAGTCCTTAAGAAATAATGTTTGAAATACTGTTTTCCAAATCGAGAATCTTCAAAGAATTTGTGTAATCTGCAAGTTAACTCTGAGAGAAAAATCCCGCTACGGGGGGTTTAATATGTTCAAAATATAGTACATTTATTTGTATGAAGAAATAAGCTAGAGTAATCGGCTAGTTACTTGGCTCATTTCTGGCGCTGGCGCGCTTTATTCATATTTTTATTCATATTTGAAGAAACATACAAACGGTGGCAATGAATTATAAGAAATAGTAATTATTTGTTTGTTTTTTCTGTACATAAAGCCACCGTAAAACATTATTATGGATAGTCAAAAAGGATAGTAAGCTGCGCATAATCGCTTCTATACATGATTCGCCCCTGCCTTTTACACCAGGAAGTCTGACTGCGGTAGACGGCTGGTGACGAACTAGCGCACAACACGCTGTAACGTGTAAGCTAATAAAAATATTTAAAATAAATCAACGCTTTGTTTTAGGTCGACACTTTTTCTAGGGTATCACTTTAAAAAAAAATGTAAAAATTACATTCATATTTCTGTATTCAATAAATTAACATAAAAAAGGTTGGTATAAATAAATAACAGGACTTACGTCATTTACTAAATTTAAAAGCTTGATTATGTGAATATTGATTCAAGTTTAATTTATTGTACATTTGTAGTCACAATTTAAACATACGTATACTATAAGCTTTGTATAACTTATGGTAGATGTATTGACGTCACTATGACGAAAATCATAAAAGAAGATGTTTGGTCCAGTGAATAATCAAAATCTAAGAACGTTTGTAAATTATAAGTTTTTGCATTATCTGAATCCGGGCAGATGTAGAATACAGATGTGTGTGAAGTAGAAACAGAATTCTGGAGGAGTGCTTTTGACTCGATAGCTACTCTCAGACAAAAATCCTGAAAAACAAAATCGAGTGGAGAAAAGTTCGCCTCGTAGTGTAGTTGTGAGCACGTTCTCCTATTACGCTTGAGGTTTCGTTATGGCTACACAATGAAGTGTACTCATCTCCACTCGAATCCTTATTAAGGATTTTTACTTGAGAGCTGCCATCGAGTCGAAAACACTCTTTCAGAGCTCTGGTTTATTTCACACATAGAAGTGTATTCTTCATCCGCCTGGACACAGACAATCGTAGACAAATAACATGACAGGTAAATGCGCTAAACGTACCTACATCGTTTTTCGTCAAATCGCTCTTGAGATGATTTTCGCGAAAATGACGCTATATAAATTTAACAAATATAAAAATAATAACTCTTTTTTTTAATGTCTAATGTCCAGTATTCATAAATTGAAACGATGTCTCAGATGAGAAAGTTGGGGAAATCGAAGCACCGATAAATTCCTTATTTTTTATTGTAGTATGGGGCTTGTTTTCCAACATAATCCGATTATTCAACTCTTGTATAATGCCAGTACTCCTATATGGGTGCGAATCTCAGCACCTTACCAAAGCTCAAAACACCAAACTTCTGAGTTTTTAGAGTAGAGCTTAAGAAGAATATTTGGTATAAGGTTCGATTTTATAACTAACATTGAAGTCCGAGAATGGACGCAGCAGCCTCCTATAACGAGCGTCTTGAGAATGCGGCGGTGGACCTGGCTTGAACACGTGCTGCGCATGCTTCAGGAGAACCTAAACCCAAGTTGCCTCTTCTTTAAACTTGCGGGCTCACGCCGTCCAGGAAGGCCGTCAATGGCGATCTTTAGACTTTATTCGGCGGAATTAAAGGGCGCTGGACGGAGACAACTGGTGATGTCCACATGCTCCACTTAGGAGGGGATGTGGAGAAGAAGAAGAGAAGAGAAGATTCAACATAAACGTCACTACCATTCAACTCTAAACTACGGAATAGTTCGATTAAAAATAAAAGTACTTTCTATGCAAAAAAGTAGGTCAGAAACTTGTAGATTCGTTTATCGGTGGCTTGACTCTAGAAGGGCCAATGTCAGATTTAATATTTTTCTTGCCGCCATTTTGTTGAGGGGCGATGTCAATTAATAAACTTGTATATTGAACTATTTTATACACAAATACATGTTTCTTAACAATATTTGTTATCAACAACGTCAAACAATTCATTAAAACGCCACAAATGGATAAATAACTACTTTCCCGTAATATTACGATTAATGACATTGGCCCTTACAGATCCAAGCCACAGATATACAGTATTGTGCGAATCAATGTAATTTTTGTCATTTTTTACTTATAACAACACTTGTATGTCAATTCGACAGTTGTTTGGCGCCAAAAATTGTGACTTACAGTTCAATAACCCTTTGGGAGCTCATATTGGTGTTTGTTGGTGTACTATCTGTTTTTTTTTTTTTACATTTTCTCAATTAAGGACTCATTTTACCTAAGACAGCGTCAGCATAGATTATTTCATATTCCGATATTCAGGACCAACCTGCCTATGGTTATGCCTGTTGGAAGGGCTACCGCTATGCTAAACAACATCGCTCTGGATATTGATTTGTTCCATGTATCTGAAGGGGTTTTCCGGAGCAGGATTCTTCTACTACTTTGACATGAGTCTCTTTTGTGTATTTTTTTTATTTTTTATAATATGTACGTATTGAATATATTTTTGAAATGTGTATGTTATATCTAAAATAAATAAATTGAATTGAATTGAATAGAATATGAGCAGAATGGTGAATATTAGACAGTGTGTAAAGTGGCCACTTAAACCAGCCAATGACAGGTCAAAAGCCCTGTAAATGCCTACACTTCCATATTCTCTTCTCTAAAATGTTTTCCCTCTCTGATGAAATAAATTTAAAAAGACATCCATATTCTCTTCTCGAAAATGTTTTCCTTCTCTGTTGAAATAAATTTAAATATGAATAACTCCCTAGGGAAGAAATCCAGCCAATCTGCAAGCATTTGGACATACTCAAACATTGTTTAATTGATTCCATGCCAAAACGTGTTTAGGCAGTAATTAAAGCAAAAGAAGGACATACATAAAAAAAAATATGATTATACGTCACCTGTAACTCAAAATATTAATAAAAAATGTTTTTTGATCAAACGGAATTTTTTTCTATTAATTCGCACAAAACTGTAATTAAGATAATTTTGAATCTAAATAAAATGAAATATACACTTTTATATTTTAACTTTTTATATATACTTTTATTACAACTTAAACGATAACATTTTATTACAAATGTCATTAACTCAATAATAGACAAAGTTTAAGAATTCTTTACGAACTAGATTTCCGAGATTCGTGTCTTACCCGCGCGTTAAAGTTTGATTTCAGATCACCAAAATGATTTTTTCCGTTTCCAGCTCAGCATTAACGTGTTTTACTGGTCTAAAGCTGGCGCGTTCACAAAACTCACAGAAAAGCGTTTAAAATCTACAAGATGTTGATTTAAAAATTATATTTAAAATTTTCAAACAAATGTGCTATCTTTATTGTTTATTAATAACTGTGTACATATATTTTCTCTTATATAATTTGTACTGCGCATTTTAATTACACTGTATTAATTATTATTAAAATTAGCACAATAAATGAAATAAAAAACATAATGGTTTAAAAATAAATAAATATATTAGATTTTCATAAGTGATTGATTTTTTTCACTCTTATCCAAAAAAGATTTTTATAAACATTTAATAGGATATCAACATTTTAAAAATTATTATTTTGTATATTAATGATGTATTTAAGTAAGTTTTTTTTTGCGGAAGCGCCAGCACTCGATAATCGACCTTTACATGATTTGATTGAATGAAAATAGGTATATATTTATAAACCGGTGTTTTTACAACAATTTAAACAATTTTAAACAATACTAATTTTTAACTGCGGCTATTTTATTATGAAAGCAATATTTTTATAAAAGGTTATATTGTTATTATAATAAATATGGTACTCGTATTTTTAATTTTAAAAAAAATCTTTTTATTATAAAGGCAGTGTTTAAATAAAGGTTTATTCGTCATATAGTAACGGTGGTGTTTTTAAAAGAAGGTTCTTTCGTTAAATGAAGAGTAGTTTTAATACATGTTTTTTTTCGTAGTATATAGGTATTATTATGACGACACCGTTTTTAAAATAAGGCTAAACTAAAATAATATGTACCGAGAAACTATTTAAGAGCTAGGCAACAGAGATTATTTGTTCTTCCAGAATGCAGGACAAATTTACCGTTCTTGATACCTGTGGGAAGAATGATTGGTTTGTTTAACGACCTACCGAGAGAGGTAGATCTTTTCCATGCTGAGATTACCAGTTTTAGACTCTTTCTCTCTAACAATGTATCATAATGTGTATTAGTGACTTATTAGTCTTAGTTTACTATTGTTTATTTGCACCTTAATAATCTATTGTGCTTTTTTTATAATGTTTTTGTGGATACCTAATGGTAAAAATTATGTACAATGTAATTGGCAGTAGTGCTGTATTGTACATTGAAATAAATAAAGAAAAATAAATAAATTACACTTTATTATTTCGTTACATTCTCTCTCACTAAACATGAGCATCTTGCTTCTTTAGAGAGATAGAAACGTTAAGTGTATCATGTAAAAAATATAGTCGTATAAAAGTCGATCGTGAAACATTATTTTACAAAATAATAAAAAAAAAATATTACCATAATATTTGTGGTAACGGGTTTTATTTATTCAATAATATGATCTTTCGTTATTATTATGTTGTAAGTATTTTTATTTTATTTTTATTTTTATTTATTTACTTAAGTTAGTTAATATTACATTGTATATTAACTAATATATTTACAATTATAACAAATACTTATTAAATATTTCTTACATAACTACATTATTACAATAAACATAACATTTTTTTTTTTAATCCGTAAGTTTTCTTTCATTCTTCATACTTTCATGCATCTCATCATACAGTTTTAACCCTTTATACATTAAGCTATTTTGTTTTTTTCTTAAGTGGTAGTCTTATCCTATTTCTATTTCTTGTCCTATATTTATGTACATTTCTATTTAATATAATTTCACTTATAAAATACTTTGGCATGAGATTATTAAACACTTTATATATAAATACAAATACATTATACAATAGTCTTTTCTTTATTCCTATCCAGTTCAATTGTTTTCTCATTTTTTCAACACTATTATATTTGCTTTTTTTCAGTATAATTCTCATTGCTCTATTTTGTAGTATTTCAAACTTGTTTATGTCTCCCTCGTTAGCTAAATATAATATAGTAGAGCAATAGTTCCAATGAGGGGCAATTATTGTTTTGTATATAAGTTCTGCACTCTTTTTATTTATTTTTTTTCGAATTCTTCCTAGGAAGAAAATCTTTTTTGAAATTTTCTTATGTATATATTCAAAGTGTGATGTTAAATTTAATCTGGAGTCAAGAATAATTCCTAAGTATTTCATTTCATCAACCCTTTCAATAATTTTACCATCAATGTTTACATTCATTGTTATGCCATGTGCTTTATTACCTATTTCCATATATTTTGTTTTACTAACATTTAATTTCAATTTATTTATCTTTAGCCATGACGATATGTTCTGTAGATCTTCATTCAATTTATTAATTGAGTCTTCATAGTTTTCTCCCGCTATATATATAAGGGTATCATCTGCGAATAGTCGTACTTTGCAGTGCTTTATTATCTGTGTGATGTCGTTTATATATATAATGAACAATATTGGTCCTAGCACTGATCCTTGGGGGACACCTAGTTCATTTTCAATCGGTTTCGATTCTGAGTTATCTATTTTTGTTATTTGGTTCCTTTCACTTAGATATTCTTGAAACAGTTTGATAGCACTATTAGATAGTCTAAGTATTCTTAGTTTTTGTATTAGTTTTTTTCTATCTATTGTTTTAAATGCCCTCTTAAAATCTAGAAATACAGCTAATATAAACTTATTTTTATCTATTTTATTTTTCCATGTATCTATCACAATGTTGATCGCCGACTCACAAGAATTTTTATTTCTAAATCCAGATAAGGGTTTAAGTAAAGGGCTATTTTTTAATACAATGAGGATTGTTTTTTTAAGTGACAAAATATTTGGTATGATCACGCCGACAGCTTTCGTAAATAAAAAGTTCTTTCGTTATTTTATGACAGCAAGATTATTTTTTTCGTAATGCTTCGACGTAAAAGAATGTCAGATGTAAGGCGAAACTTATCTCTATGTTGCAATATTAGCTTACAAAATAGCTTTGGTTAACCACTTGAGATGAATTATTCCGATTTAAAGAAGGTGTGCCATTGCACCTGCACAATACAAATACGGTAGTAATTAAAGGCAAGAATTTCTCTTTCAACATTAAAATAAACTTCTAAAAATACTATCTCGCCTAAACCGTCTTGACACACCCCTTGTAGGATCCGGCTTACACGGCGCGGCGGTCTGTCAAGCGGGAGGCACTTTCGGCCTAGTTCCAACGGGGTGAAGATCCAGTCTGCAGGTTCTTGACTGGAGCCGTAGAGCAGTGGAGGATATAGCCGAAGTGGTCAAAGATTCGATTTGCATACATCTTACATTCAAAACTATTTTAATCTTACTAAGCCGATAATTATTCGTTCCTTAATATCTTTGTGATATTTGTTTATTTGACTGTTAAAATGTGCGAAGAGTAGCACCATGATTATCGCAATTCTTCTTGATATTTTACTCGACTAATTTCAAAGAAAACTAAAATTTGTGGTATATCTCCCTCAAAACAAATCGTAGAGATACGTGACTGGTCTCTCAAGAATGATTATAAAAAAATGTGGTTAAACTGCATTCATAATACAAAACAGCCAAATTCAGACTTACGAAAGTGTACATCTGGGTGAACAATTTGTCTGTTTTATTTATATTGCGTTATTTTTGTAAATTCTATTTCTATTCGTCTTCCAATTTTAATTATTCTTATGACTGTTTCTGATTTCGTATTATCATCCAATAAAATATCAAAAGCAAAAAAATGTCCCGATTATACACAGAAAAGTACGAGCTAGTCTGAACCTTTGTACACTGCAAAAGTATCATTAATAAACCGAATAATATTATCAGATACAAATAAATATAAGAGGACAAAGTGTTAATAATGATGACTTAGTCAAAATTGGACGTTTTTGATTAAGTATTTATAAAATAAAAAAATTTAAAAATATTTTTCAAAAATATTTAAGATTATTTTTCACAGCACAAAAAGGGGACATACCAATCTCTTATGTTTGCCAGTTCTTTCTCCTTGCCAACTGGAACATCCTTCAAACCATTGAGAAATGGATGTGGAAATTGGTTCATTGTGAAAGTATTGTGATTCTGAAAAATAAAAAATAAATACGTTAACAACACAATTGTATTTCAAACAAAAGAGAATAACATACAACTTTAGTTGGCACAGCTTCGGAACCAGTAAAAACTTACTTAAATTTAACAGGGCTAATATTGTTGATGACGGGGGTTAAACTATCAGTAGAGTCGCAGTGAGTAACATCTTGCTGGAAGGTGTGTTCCTATAAAATGCTTCAAACGCCTATTTGTACTACTGACTAGTCCTACTCATAAGCGTCCACGTCGCGAACCCTGAGCAATGGGATCACACTCATTACGGTGTGATCACGGGAGATAACGAGAGGATAAAAGGCGAGTTTCTGGCGCCTCCAAACTAGAACCAACCAGCTAAGAACGCGCGCACGGAAGGTTCCGGGTTCGATTCCCGGTGAGAACACAAAAATTAAAATGTTATTTTTCTCAAGCCTGGGTGTTTTGTGATGTAATTCACCTCTATAATTGGGCCTCCTGGCCTGTTGTGGTGCAAAAAATTAAAAAATAATAAAATAATAATTTGCTCACTTTCGTCTACTTTACATTCCGTTTTGAAAGTCATTTCCGTTTTTGAAAGTTTGTAATCGAATAAAACAATATATATAGCGTCGAAGCAAACACAATATCTTGTAGAACCGAAACCTTCCTTTCGTATAAACATTACCATTTTGTTTAACTTTTAGTGCTCATTTGTAAATTTGGAAAAAAAAATAACAATATTTTGAGTTCGTACAAATGTTTATAGACAAGTATTGGATTCAACCCCATAGGGAGTTAAAAAGATTAACGTATTACAACAGAGATGGAGAACATTTTAGAGTAAGAAATAATATGGAAATCTAGGTCTCAATTGAGATTAAATGCAAAATAGAAGCAGCCCCAACAGCATTTAACAAAATGAAAAATCTTCTGTGTGACGATAATAATATAAACCCTTAAGCTGAGACAACAAATGGTCAAATGATATATTATACGGTAAGTCTTACTGTACGGTGTAAAGGCGTGGACTCTTAAAGTAAATATTATAAACGGCCTTAAAGCATTTGAAATATGGATCCACCGTAGAATGTTAAGAATATCTTGGACCAATATGATACTGTTTTCCAAATCAAGAATCTTCAAATGATTTGTGTAATCTGCTTGTTTAATCTAGGAGAAAAAACCCGCACTAGGGTTAAGACATTCAAAATAGAGTATACTTATTTTTACGAAAAAATAAGCTGGAATAATCGGCTAGGTTCTTGGCTCCCCGCAGGCGCTGGGCGCGCTTTATTAATATTTATATTTATATGAGGATAAAAATACAAACCCAGGAAATGATTTTAAATGAATAGTAATTATTTATTTGTTTTTCTGTAAATAGAGTTACAGTAAAAGATTATAATGGTTGGTTAAATATAATGGTACGCTGCGCATAATCGCTTCTATACACGGTTCGCCCCTGTGTGGTAGTGTGATTATTGTCTAGTATTATATGTGTGTAGGTATGTCAAAGTAAAAAAATATGTTAGTTAAAATATATTTACAAAATTTGCCCTAAAAAGGACTAAACTTAAGAAAAATGGTGAATGTGAAATTATTAAATACCTACCTAAGATATATTTTTCAGGACTAAAAATGATTTCTTGGTTACGAAAAGCGAAATAATACCAAAATAAGAACCTATATTTATCGTGAATTTCGTTTTCCTAAGGTCGGCTTGAATCCAGTACACTGTGGATCTTTTATTGTGTATTTTTCAAGTAGAAATCTTAAGTTTTTTACAAGGTAAACCTCATTTTCTTTGCGCACGCTTGAATTAACTGGTGTCTTTAGATTTGAAGGAAGAAGGTTACCCAAAGGTAAATACTGAACTTAAATAAAACATTAAAAATAAACAATTTAATTTATTGTGAATTTAAAAGTGACGAAGATACAGTACAATATAGTAAAAAAAAGGCAAGTTTTTAAACGGGTACTGATTCATTTTTTTATTATTGATTAAAACTTGTGATGATTAAAGATTTTATTCGCTCATAAATTAACGATTTAAAAAAAAACAAAATGCGTCTTTGAGATGGTGAATTCATATTTTGTGTATATTTTTTTATATTCATTTTAAAATTGAGGAAGTTCAGTGGTTTGTTTTTTTTATTTAATTTGTTAATATAATCTAAAACCTTGACAATTAAATTTTTTTATGTATTGCATTATCAGCGCTATGATTTTTTAAAGTTTTGTAGCTTAAAATTACTTCGCCTGTGACGTCACAAATTCTCTACGGTGAGTTCTGCTGATTGATGGATTGGGCTTTCGTCAACCGGAAATTTATCACGACACTTTTCAATTGGTTAATTCACTAAAACTCGTGACGTCATTTAAAATAGTTAAATTTTATCAATACCATTTTTATAAAATGTTTGATATAAGAAACTTACACCGTACAATCAAATACCCTAATTTTTACAGCCTGCCAAAAAAATTTTTATAAAAATATATATTTGGTTTATTCTTTATTTATCTTTTAAATAAAGTTTGCTAAATTGCAAGCATGTTATTCGTCAGCACATTCATAAAAAAATTATCTTATATAATCCTCAACCTCCTTTTTTATTTAAATAATATATATTTATTTATTAGTAAGTCGTAGAATAATTTGAAAGGAATTTTCATGTAATAATCATGTAATTCATACCAATCCAAAAGTCATAAAGTCAAAAAAGCCAAAAAGTATATTTTTTTTAAAAGTAAGGGTTCCTATGCCCAACTTCCAAACGCTTATCTTTACCTCTTCGTTTGCATTCTTAAAGCACCCTCTTATTCCAATCCATTTTTTCTCTTTCTTATCTATCTCAACTGTGTCCATGTGCACCCACCATCTCTCACCCACTATCAAATACTGATTTTATTTTTTAAATATTTTTTTTTCATATTGTAATCATAAAAGTAAACATGTGACTTCACTGGGGTGGGCTGCCCGTGCCGATAACACTTAACAACTGGCGGCCTCCGTGGTGTAGTGGTCAAGACGCTTGACTCACGCACGGAAGGTTCCGGGTTCGATTCCCGGTGAGAACACAAAAATTAAAATGTGATTTTTCTCCAGCCTGGTTGTTCTGTAATGTAATTCACCACTGTAATTGAGCCTCCTGGCCTGTTGTGGTGCAAAAAAAAAAAAAAAAAAGTCAAAACAAAAAGAACACTTTTTTTTACACATGAGAATATACAAAGAAGACTAAATATACGGAGAAAAATTTCTAAATTTTAACACTACGTACATACACGGTTGTACAGGGCCAGACCGCGAAACTTCAGAGGAAATCTCATTAGTTTTTTTCCAAAAAGTCATTTAAAAAAAAACTTTTTTTTTTAATGATTTCACAACGGAAAAAATCTTTAATTTGTCGGACTAGCAGTCCCTCCGCAAACCCCTACCCCTCTTCTACCCAGCCGCTTCCCTTGTACGCGTCTGGTGCTTATCACTTCGTTGGTAACATACGTTTTTATCGCAAAAAAAATCTTTTTTTTTTTTTTTAATGACTTTTTGGAAAAATTTCATTGGGATTTTTTGAAGCTAACATGAGGAATGTTCCTCTGTAGTTTCACGGTCTGGCCCTGAAAAACCGCGTATGTTTATATTTAATAACTGAAAACCGTGTATGTTTATATTTGATAACTGAAAACCGTAAAAGATTTGGAATCAGTTAAAATAATGAAACTTTTGTATATATCCTTGGTTAGAAGCCAATTAGAGTACAATTCTTCAATATGGTTCCCTTTTTACAAAATTCACAGAATAATGTTGAAAGAGTCCAACGAATTTTTTAAAGATTCATTTATTTTAAACTGCATGTTACTAAAAAACGAATTAACTACATGTCTTCGTTAAATTTTTTAATATACCTACTCTGGAGGATCGCAGGACAATAACTGACCTAATATTTTTAGATAAAATCATTCATTCTAAATTCAATTGTTGCAAACTCCTGGGTTTAATAAATATTAATACACCAACACGTAGAACTAAACAAAATACTCTTCATTATTGTCACCCTTCTCAAACCAACTATCTTTGTCACACGCATACCGCGTAAACACAGACAAGGAAATTAATGTACCGCTCATATCGACATTTTTAACTCGAGTCTCTGTAAATCAAATAATTTTTTTATGAATATTTTATGATGTTTTATAGTAACGATTAACGAATTATTTGCAAAGGCTACTTATGCTAACGATATGGTGTTTACTCATTTTATATTCAAATATATATTTTGTATATTTTGTATATTTTGCTTTTTATAGCCATGTTTTAATACTGTTTTTTGATTTTTGTATATCCTACTTACTCATTATATTGTCATATTTTATATTGTAGAAGGGATTTTTGCCGTATATTAAATAAATACATAAACAATAATATAAAAAAATTATAAACTGCACAATAAAAGAAAAAAAACATTACATAAACTATACGTTTGTGGGGTAGGTGATTCAATATTGGTTAAGACGAATAAAACAATCTATTTTATTTCTACTCAACTCTACAATCTATTTTTTATAGCCTTTTTAAACATTCTCTTGTCGTTAATTGTTTTTATGGACAGTGGAAATAGGTCATAGATTTCAATAGCATAATACTCAAAATCCCTTTGTCCGAAAGAGGTATTAGTTTGTATTTGTTTATGTTGTCTTTGTGTTGAGAATTTAGTGAATATATTATTTGTATTGTTGGGGTTATGTCTTTTGTTTGAGTACGAATAGTTTTTGAATCTGTAGGCGAATATTGTTTTAGCGTATAATTGCTTTGGTGTTTTTATTTTTTTACAGTTGCTCGGTTAAATTCACGCATAAAAGAAAATTTTCTTTCTCTTTCTTCATCTATACTCTTTCCTCTCCTTTAATTTTTTTTTGTCAATTAAATACTTGAATAGATATTAATTCATTAACGGGTTTTGCCTTTTTATAAAAAAAAAAAATATTTGTTAAAAAATTTTAGGTAAACATGTTTTACACGTACATTTAATGGTGATTTTTATTATTTAATTAGGTAATTTTAATCAAGTATAAATAAAGTGAATGTTGCTGAATTAATCAAATAGCTTGCAATTGAATTCCGGTTTCATAAGTAGGACAATGTCGCGAAGTTCAAGGAAACAGTAATTTATAGGTAGATCTCAATCGCACGGCTCGACTTGATTCAATCTCAAAAGATGATTAGGAAATTTTGCCGGCTTAATTTATTTGAAATATCTCAGACATATAAAATACGTTCAATTTTTTTTATATTTATCTATCCCATATAATTTAAATTTCAATTCAGCGTATCTGCAGATGAAATATGATGACATTGATTAACTTTTCAAATTCAATTTTCATTAAGTTAATTAAATTTAAAAGTTTTGTAAGCTTTTTTCCTAAAACAATTGAGATGCTGTTCTGAAATTTTTCGGTGAAGCTGCATTTTCATGATAACAAGCAAAGTAAGGTTTTTAAAATTGTAACGCCTGTAGAATATAAACAAGCGTAG